>NC_134408.1:90142723-90439901 GCF_038048845.1 Mixophyes fleayi | reverse complement strand
ACTCTCTCAGCATTGTGTACTACCAGTGATGACTACTATACCTTTTATGGGTTGCTGAACACAATTTCTTATCGCCCTAATGGGCAAAGACTGGAAGAGCTTGGCCAAGAAAGACCTTAAAAAAAACACAGGGGGGGCGTGGCTTGGACGCCAAAGTGAGAGGACACGTTCTTGTGGAGCTCCTGAGACATATCCCAATAGCGGTCTAAATTTACCCTCCAAAACCCATTTTTGTCTCCCCGGTGAGCTATTAGAAAACCCTCCTCAACCGGAGGTAACACTCTTACCTGCTCCAGCCTTATCAGCTGCCGCGTAGCGATCCCCGCTTCCTTCGTTGGACCCTGCTGCCCAGGTGGACTCCCGCTTCGGAGGCTCTCTCCTGCAGTCCAAGGTGTGCTGTCCCCCCCCTGCTCAACGTCTGCTTTGCCGCTCTGCCGGCGCGTCATCCTACCAACCCAGAGAATTCCGCCTGTTCAGCGCTGTCCCCGACCACCCCGCGGCTTCAGCCCGGCTCCGGCGACACTGTTGGTCTAGAGTGCTGCTCCTGAAGGCTTCCCGGCTCGCGTCCTGTGAAACGCCTGGCGACAAATCCCCACTCAAGGTCCCAGCCACGCTAATCCGGAAGTCGCGGCCGCCAATACCCCTTTCACTTGCGGTACTCAACAGGAAGAGGTGCCTGCTGGGAAAGAGGAGGAACTCAGAGAGGAGTGAGAAGCGACGGACGTACTCCCCCTTGTGGTGACCGGCTTGCCTGATCCAACAGCCTGTCGTTTATTTTTTGTGCTACAAGCCCACTGGCCTCCTCTGTCCTAGGGGCCCGCTTGCCCTATGCTGTATCCGGGTGAGTGCCTGGTGTTTCTGGCCCCCCCCGCTGTTTAGTCTCCCCTACATGCTTTCCGAACTGCTGTAGTAGGAGTCCCCCAAACACTGGTGGTCTCAGCCGTACCCACCTCTTGTTGGGTTTCTAAGTCAGGTGTGGGAACACCATAAAGGAGTCTTTGATCCCTCTCAACCGCTGTATACTGCAAGTCACCCTATAGAAGACCATCGCACTCCAGCCTCACAGTAAAATTTGTTGGTAGGCTCTCCTGGAGTCATATTAGAGTCACCAGACCATCCAGAGAGAAAACTAACAGCGGGACACTAGGGTAGATACTACCCCTCTACTTAACTGTCCCACAACTTACTATGTCCACTTAACCCACATGGGTTTGTTCCCCGCCCGTCTGCCTCATACTCAACATTAGCAAACGGTTTCCCAGAGATTCTGCACTCAACATGAATAAATCTACGGGTAAAGGCCGCAAAGGCGCACCAGTAGAGATAACTCAGCACTTCTCCCGTCAGGACAAAGCACATACTTCATCTTCTCCTAACTCACCCTCGGATTCCCAGAGCGACCGAGACCCTCCTACCACTGCTTCTCCCTCAACCAAGGCAGACTTTGCTGAATTACGAAATTTAATCGTGGAGCGCACTAACGCCTTTTCCGTTGATCTTCAGAAGGCTATAGGCGATCTCAAAACAGAAATGGTCGCAATCTCCAAAAGAACCTCGGTTCTGGAAAACAAGATGGAGTCGTCACTTACATTCCAAAATGAAGCCTCAAAAGATATAGATTTCCTGCTAAAGGACAACGATTTCATGAGGGACAAGCTGGAAGATGTGGAGAACAGGGAACGTCGCAATAAACTCAGATTACGCAACATCCCCGAATCAGTGGAACCTACGGATCTGGAGGACTATGTGAGTAGGTTCTTCTCTTCTCTGGACTCTACCTTATCCAATCACCCAATGCAGATCGAACGGGTTCATAGGGCCTTGAGACCACGCCCGAAAGATTCCGAATCCCCTCGTGATGTGATATTGAGACTACTATCCTTTAAGACCAAGGAACTTATTACCAAAGCGGTTCGGAATTCTTCTTATACTTTTTACGAAGGGTCCCGTATCCAAGTTTTTCAAGATCTTGCCCCTTCAACGATAGCCAAGAGACGCGACCTCAGGGAGGTTACCAGCATCCTTAGAGAAAATGGATACAAATACCGCTGGGGTTTCCCTTTTCATTTGATAATTGAAGTCGAGGGCCGTCAAGAGTCAATCCGAACACCGAACGAAGGAAAGGACTTACTCCGCAGGCTCCATCTCTTCCGTCTTGACAGGATCGTGGGTGGCGATGCCCAGAGCTCCTCGCAACAACCTCCTTGATTTGTAAATCTATGTCTCTGTTAGAGGAGACGTGAAGTAATATTGTGCCTTTACTTGCTCTGTTTGTACCTTCTTTTATTCTTCTAACAAATGTCAATATTTTCATGTTACTCTCATAATTACCGTAGATATTGTTGTCTCTGGTTACAAGTTTAGCTTCGGTTTAACCTTATTATGTTATTTATGTACGGGCGGGGGACATATCCTGTCCTCCTAGCCACGCACCCGCATACCTTGGGATTTTCTTAGCAGTTTATCTAGTTTATATTTTACACGCACTCCCGAACTCTGTGCCTTGGTTCTGATAATTGAATAGGCAAACTTTGCCTTGTTTTTTAAGTTAATATAGCTTTTTAGGCACTGTCCTAGTAGGTCTCTCCTCTGCTATTGAGGCCTGAACCTACACCCTTGCCTTTCTTCTTTCATAACTCCTCCTTCCTTTACTCTTCTTTCCCTTCCCTTCCCACTCCCTGCTCCCCTCCCCCCAACCCCTCCCCCCTGGTACTCCAGTTCGAGGGATAACATCTTTATTCTTTGTGTTTCTCCTAAGAATACCGATCATGACTCTTACAACACTCTCCCTTAATGTTAAAGGGTTAAACACATCTCAAAAGCGCTCTATGTTATTCCATACATTACGAAAACTTAATGGTGATATAATTTTTTTACAGGAGACTCATTTCAAAGTGGGTGGCCATCCTTCCCTGTCCTCAAGAGGATACCCTGATGCCTACTATTCCTCTCATTCAACAAAGAGGAATGGTGTTGCCATTCTTCTCCGCAGTTCAGTCCCGTTTGTCGTGTCAGCAGTTAAGGACGACCCTGAAGGCCGGTTTCTCTTCCTGTCGGGAAAAATTGGTCATCTAGATATAACCTTTGCCAACGTTTATGCGCCAAATACAGGTCAGACAGCTTTTTTCACACACTTTTTCTCGGAACTACACCATTTCCGTAAGGGTTTGCTTTTACTCGGGGGTGACTTTAACACTGTTATGTCCCCCCTCCTAGACAGATCCGCTTCTAGGCACACTTCCCCCCCATCTTCACATACAAAGCATCTGCAGAAACAAGTGACTGAGGCCGGCCTATTTGATATCTGGCGAGCGTTATATCCCTCTTCAAGGGACTACACATTCTACTCCTTTCCCCACCAAACCTACTCCCGGATTGACATGTTTATGGGCTGCTCAAACATCTTCCAACATATAACTAGGGCTGATATAGTTTCCAATACGTGGTCAGACCACTCTATATTATCGTTAACGGTTGACCTTTTTCAGAACCCTCGGGGCAGAACCGCCTGGAAATTGAACGAGACTCTTCTTAAACTCCCCGGGTTTAAAGATCTCATATCTGATTCTATCACGAAATACTTTGAGAATACTATATGGGAAGCCCACAAGGCAGTCATTCGGGGGGACATCATTCAGTTTGCCTCCCGCAGGAAAAAAGAACGTAACGCAACGCTTGATAAACTTACTCATCAACTTAAAAATTTAGAAACAACACATAAGGAGTCTAACTCCCATTCAGTTTTGAAAGAAATCCAAAAGACTAGGGGCGAAATTCAGTCAATTCTCGCAGAGAGAACAGAACGCCAGTTTAGATGGCTTAATCAAACATTTTTTGAAAAAGGCAACAAGGCCGATTCTCTTTTGGCCAGGAGACTGAGAGCCAAACAGGGCTCCCAAATAATCAATTCAATCAGAAACAAAAAAGGGGACCTATCTTACAATCCTAGGACCATAAATGAAACATTCCACAAATATTATGAAAATCTGTATAACCTTCATAAGGACCAAACTTCATTTAAAGCCCCCCCTCAGGCCATCAATACCTACTTAGATAATTGTTCTCTTCCTTCCCTATCCTCCCGCCAGGCTTCTACTCTTAACGAGGCTATCTCCAACAAAGAAGTAATCCTTGCACTAAAGTCACAGAAGAACTCTAAAGCCCCCAGCCCTGATGGCTTTATGATGCTTTATTATAAAACATTCTCCAAAGAACTAGTCCCTCATTTGACGCACCTGTTTAATTCCATTATGACGGGGGGGTAAATTCCATACGGAATCCACGCGCTCCACTATAGTGGTGATTCCTAAACCTAACAAGGACCCGACCTGTTGCCCCAGCTACCGTCCTATTTCACTAATCAACTCTGACGTTAAAATTTTTGCCAAAATTCTGGCAAATCATTTAAATGCCTATTTACCAACACTGGTCTTCCCAGACCAAGTAGGTTTTGTCCCCACCAGGCAGACTTTAGACAACACTAGGCATACTATAGACATCATCGCCCATATTAACCAGAATAAGATCCCGTCGGTGGTTTTGGCATTAGACGCCGAAAAGGCCTTTGACAGACTCTCGTGGCCTTTCATGTTCAGCACGTTAAGTCATTTTGGTTTAAACGGGGCCTTTCTTTCGGCCATCCAGGCCCTATATCACTGCCCCACCTCATCGGTATTGACCAATGGGCTCCTATCCCAGGCTTTTTCACTAGGTAATGGCACTAGACAGGGGTGTCCCTTGTCCCCCCTCTTATACGCTTTATGTATAGAACCTTTAGCTGCCGCCATTAGAAGAAACCCGGACAGATCAGGGATTCAAATTGGTCCTCGTCATTTCAAAATCTCCCTATTCGCTGATGATGTACTATTAACACTCGCAAACCCCCTTATTTCACTCCCAAATCTTCTTAAAGAACTTAAAGAATATGGATCCTTATCAAACTATAAAATAAATAATTCTAAATCGGAAGCCCTTTCACTCCAAGTCCCTATCGTCACCAAAAATATTCTCGAATCTTCGTTCGATTTTCAATGGCACCCAAAGGCGCTACGATATTTAGGGGTTCAGATCACAAAAGAATACAAACAGCTATTCCACGCCAACTACACCCCCTTATTTGACTCAATAAAAAGAGACCTGGCCAGATGGGACTCGCTTTTTGTCTCCTGGTTTGGTAGGATTAGTGTGATAAAAATGAACGTTCTGCCTAGAGTCTTATACCTTTTCCAGACCTTACCAATTCCAATCCCAGGTACCTTTCTAACGAATCTGCAATCTTCATGCGGTACATTTATCTGGCAAGGGAAAAAATCAAGACTCAAAAGGTCCTGCTTAGCTAAACCCACCCAGTCAGGGGGATATGGACTTCCGCTCTTTGAACGCTACTATCATGCAGTTAACCTTAGTCATATCATTTCCTGGCAGTCTGCTCCGGGGATCAAGAGATGGGTCAATCTAGAGAACGCACATACACCAGATCACAATCTGAATTCGCTCCCCTGGCTCCCTAGAGCTCAAAGGCCGGCCTCAGTGTACTCGCACCCCTCCATACAGTTCACACTCAACCTATGGGACAAGCTCCATAGAAAGTGGGAGCTCACCTCATTTCCTTCTCCTCTTACTCCACTGTGGCATCATCCGGATTTTCCAGCAGGAAATATGCGGTCATTCTCGCGCCCCTTGCAAGAGGCTGGTATCACTCAGTTTACTCACATTATGGGAGATTTTGCTCTCCGCACTTTCCCGGATCTAAGAGAAAAAAAGGGCCTTCCTTCGTCCTTACATTTTGCTTACACTCAAATCCGAAGCTTTATTCAATCACTCTGTAGATCTTCCAAGCTACGTAGCCTCACTCCTTTTGAGAGAAGCTCTTTGTATAGGCCAGGAGATTCAGGACTAATATCTCTGATATATCATAATTTCCTGGAACCAAAAACTGACACTGCGGAATCGTTTGAGGTGGCATGGCTTCGGGATACTGGTAGAGCTCTGGATCAGAAGGGATGATCCCGGCTACGGGTGAGAATCTCCAAAATCTCCATTAACACCTCAATACGAGAAAACACATTCAAAGTATATACAAGATGGTATCTAGTGCCTTCAAAGCTCCACATAATATATCCGGGCACTTCTGACTCATGCTGGAGAGGGTGTGGGGAGGTGGGCTCATTCTACCACATCTGGTGGACATGCCCTAGTGTTTCAAATTTGTGGTCCCCGGTGGCTAACCTAATGACAAGAATCCTAGAGGTTGAGGTTTCACCTGACCCAATGGTTATGCTGTTATGCTCCCGGGTCGAAGGCCTAACTAAACAGGCAGATAGACTTCTTCAACACATTTGTGCCGCTACTCGCCTACAGATAGAGAAGGAATGGAAGTCCCGTCATCCACCCAGCCTCCAAAGTGTAGTCTCTCGTGTGTGGTACATGGCCTCTATGGAATACATCACCAGCCTTCTCCACGACAAAATTATAAATTTCAAAAAGGTATGGAATTTCTGGTATTCTTTTCATCAAGCAAATATGCCCGCTACTTAAAAGGCTGTTTCTTCAGAAGCTCTTACCAGGTCCTCCCCCCCCCCACCCCTCCCCCCTCCTCCTCTTTTTCTCCTCTACTTCTCTCTCTAAAAAATAAAAAATAAAAGCAGCATCGATTTAGAGTTCCAAGGCAGTTGAGTCTTCCAAAATCTTTGATTGGGTCAGCCTATTTCCTCTCTATGGGTTAACTTACTGCTTCTTTTTATGTTTAGGAATTTGTGTAACAATATATCATTTGCCTGACTTTCTCCCCGTTTCTCAATTGACATGTTTTGGCCCTGTTATTATCTGCTATATGGAACTTCTGGTTTTTTTTTTGCATAAATAAAGAGTTTAAAAAAACCACAGGAAACCCCTCGACACTCTGATCTGCGTTCATACCTACCTCAGTTCCAGAAGGTCTCGAAATGGCATCTTCCGCTGCTGCTTCCAACTCATCAGGAGACCAAGCGGCGCCAGGGCGGGCCTGTGGTGAATGAACAGCCTGAACTATCTCAAGTATTGCAAATGCTTAAGTCTCTCCCGACTAAACAAGAGCTACCCTCCAAAAGAGATTTCGAGGCTCTAGAAACTAAACTTCAAGAAATTGTCCTTCAAGAAGTGGTCTCCTTACAAGCTGACATCGCCCACCTTGGTCATCGTCTCGTGGCCCTAGAGGAACACAGGGAAAAAGGCGAAGATTGCTTTACAGCCCTAGAACATACAGTGGCTGAACAGGCGAAGGCTCTGCAATGGTTCCAGCATAAGGTGGATGACTTAGACAATGGGGACATCGAAACAACTTACGAATACGAGGCTTACCGGAGGACGTCCCTACCCAGGGTCTGATAGACGCTCTAACAAAGGTGTTCAATGGAGTCAATGGAGTCCTGCAATTACTACCAGATAATGTAAACGTATTTGACACGGCTCATAGGGCTCTACGTCCTAAGGGAGCTCCATCTGCATGACCCAGATACGTCATCTGTTGCCTTCACTATTTTACTCAGAAGTTGAGAGGTCTTCAAGGTCTGGAGATTAATGTCCAAGAAATTCACATCTTTCAGGACCTCTCTTGGCACACGTTACAATATCGAAGGATGCTCAATCCCCTCACGGAGGAACTCCGAAAGAGATCCATTAAGTATCATGGGGGTTTTCTGCTCCAACTGCAGGTTACACATGATGGGAAATCGGCAGGTCCTCGCCCCCCTTAGGAGAATGCCCGAGCAGACATTTCTAATATTACTAGTTTTTCTATTTCTCTGTGCTTTCAATTTTATCTTTACAGGTCCTCAAGCTGAGTTTGGCCGCCTGGATGTCCGATCCGTACATCCCTATTGAGATGATATAACTGAGATTTTGGTGAAGTTTTGCTCTTGTAACAAAATTTATTAGTTTAACTTCGTGCACATTCGTTTGTCATCGCCCCTCTGGCTGGTGCTGATTGCCCTGTAGGTTCAGCGCAGTTATGTTTGCTGTTTGATGTAGTTTCTCCCTTTTTCAGTACTTAATGTGGCGCTCTCTAGTTCATTATTATTGTATCCTTTTTATTCTTGTTTCAATGTTCGAGATATCTTTATTGTTATGTGTTCATGCACAAGAACGGTTATGTTAGTGCATAGGTTTTTTTAAGTAGCTGTACTGCTCTTCCATGCAGTGGTCCGGGGTGTAAACCATCCTGGGCTTCCTTGGAGGTGCAGTGCATACCATTGCTCATGTTCAATTGTCGCTGTTTTTGCTCTCCTCAGTGCCCCTAGACCTATTGTTCTATTCCGGGCCATGTTTGGACTATGGTCCTATCTGGCTTTCCGGAACGGTCTTATACACTTGCTAAAGATTTTGTGTTCTACAATTGTACTGTTATTTCAGTTCAAGCTTTTATATTTCCCTAATCCTCTTTTCTTCCCCTTTTTCCCTACCCACCCTTATTCTTCCTTTTTTATATGCACTAATGGATTCATTCATCTTTCTTTTCCTTGGATGTCCACGTGGTATTATCTAAAGTTGCTTGGTAATAGCGGGTAAACTCAGATGTGTTACCCTTAATGTTAAGGGGTTAAATTTCCCAGAAAAACGGTCCCGATTGCTTCGAGATCTCATAGCAGATATGCACTCGGCTAAACAGACTCATATAGCAGAATATCTCAAACGTATAGATTTTCCCAAGTTAGCGGAGGAATCCATACAATTATTAGAGGAACCCTTTACTATTGAAGAACTGGAAGAGGCGATCAAGACAACACCATCGGGGAAAAGCCCAGGATCTGATGGTTTTACCATCTCATATTATAAAACTTTTAAAGCTCAACTAGCTCCTCTTTTGCTACAGGCTTTTAACTCTGTCTCTGCCCACACATACTCTTCTCCTCAATCTTTGGCCGTCCAGATCACTGTGCTGCCAAAGGAAGGTTAAGATCCAACATTGTGCTCTAGTTATAGACCCATATCTCTACTTAATGGGGATATAAAACTGTATGCTAAATTGATAGCACATTGGTTAAAACTTTATCTAACTCAAATCATTCATTCCGACCAGGTAAGGTTTGTCTTGGGGAGGGAGGCACGGGACAATACCACAAAACTAATCAAATTAGTACAGTTTGCAAACACCACCAACATTCCAACAGTTCTGTTATCCACATATGCTGAAAAAGCGTTTGATAGAGTAGATTGGGAGTTTATGCGAGGGGTCCTCAGCCACCTGGGCCCGCTGAGTTTGGCCCGGATTGCTATCTTGTATTTACAGCCGACGGCAAGGGTTAAGGTTAATTGGGAGTTGTGTTATATCAAATGGTACTAGACAGGGTTATCCTCTGTCCCCGTTGATTTTTATTCTCTGCATGGAAGCTTTGGCGCGCTCCATTCGAGCTAACCCTGAGATTTCTGGTCTGCAGATGGAGGACAAAAGTTTCAAACTTGCCCTTTTCGCGGATGACCTTCTAGCCATTCTTACTAACCCTGTGATTTCAATTCCCAATATATTAGCATAATTCCATTCTTTTGAGCAGACTCTCTAGTTTTAAAATTAACTACTCAAAATCTGTGGCACTTAACATCTCTGCGCCCGAGGCAGTAGTTGAAGGTCTGAAACCATCTTTCCCATTCACTTGGCACTGCACATGAAATAAATACTTGGGGTTTATTAATAACAAAGACAATTCAAAGATCTTTGAAGAAAATGCTATACCCATCACCAACACAATTTGTAAGGACCTGAGAATTTCACTTCCAAAAGGCTTTTCCCTCATAGGCAGAGTCAATGTGGTAAAAATGAACTTATTGCCTCGGATCCTCTACCTGCACCACACGCTCCCTATACACCTTTCCCCCCTCATGGTTCAAGACACTACATAAAGCTGTTCGGGATTTTGTGTGGAAAAGTAGACATCCCCGTTTTAAGCACAGCATATTATATATGCGTAAACATGCTGGAGGCCTACAACTCCCTCACTTTGCTTTGTACTACGATGCTGTAATGTTAAATAGAGTGTTGGACTGGACAAGGCAGAGTTCTGACAAGCAATGGGTCTGGATAGAGAGCTACGTCTCGGGCAAGTCACTTCAATCCACGCTCTGATTGTCATCACTTCCTAAAATTGCCCATCCGACTGTTACTCCAACTCTGGCTAGATGGTCCAAACGACATTCGGTTCCACACATCTCTTCACGACACTCATCTCTGACACCGACATTTGACAACCCAGACTTCCCCCCAGGCCTTACCAGATGGACCTTTAGACATTGGATTGGGGTGGGACTCAATCGTGTTGGCCAGCTGGTGGGTGCCTCTGGGGTTTTACCTTTTGCTGATCTCCAGTCCAAATGGGAACTCCCGGACGCAGAGATATGGAGACATTTACAGGTCCGACACTTCCTGGGCTCTCCGGGTATTCGGGAATCTGCTCACTCAGTTTGAATCTTTATGCACCACCTCATTATATCCCAGACATACACTATCTCTCATTGACGGTATCCTTATTGAGCATTTCTATAGTAAATGACCCACCTTCACACGAGATTGGGAGCGGGAATTGGACTGTTCAATAACAGAACAGGATTGGAATGATATCTTTCTACACACTCAGTCTAGCTCGATTAGTATATGAGTGATTGAAACACAGTACAAGGTGATGATTAGATGGTACCAGTGCCCCAGTCTAAGATGTTTCCAGGGGTGTCAAATCTGTGCTGGCGAGGCCAGTCAGCGCCAGGTACCCCATTACATATATGGTGGGAGTATATAGCACTTAGACCCTTCTGGGATGCAGTTCTTCTTCTCGCTAACGCCATTGTAGGTGGGGAACTACCTAATTGCCCCAAATATTGGTTGCTTAATGACAACAAAATGACCATCCCCCAATATAAACAATCAACAGTGAAAAATATCAGTAATGCGGCAAAGACCGTGATCCCGGTTTACTGGAGAACTCCAAATTCCCCGGCCATTAAAGAATGGTTTGCTCGTTTGGAGTTCTACAGGACAATGGACTATATACTTTATTCATCTATGGATAAATATAGAGAGTATTATTTTGTGTGGTTTGAGTGGCTCGAATTCAAGGATTCACCATTATACACTCAGTGGAACAGCTGAACCTTTCCACCTACCCCTTTCCAGACAGGTCTTTCCTCTCCCCCTTTACCCATCTTCCCCCATCCCCCCAAGCTTTACTACTGTATAACGTTTTACATGCTTTTTGTTTTGTTCTGTTACCCAGTAACACCTTAAATATTTTACATTTACTGTCCAATGCAAGCCAAGGATGTTTGTAAAGCTCTATATTACTAATAAAAAAGAGATTTACAAAAAATAATAATTGTACGGTGTTATATAGGTTACACACAAAGAGGAGAGCTCCATTGCTAATTGTCATTGCTGAAATAGAAATACTAGGGCTAGCAGGCTTGGTCTTCTGAATTTGCAGTTAAATTGTACGGTGTTATATAGGTTACACACAAAGAGGAGAGCTTCATTGCTCCATTGCTAATTGTCATTGCTGAAATACTAGGGCTGGCAAGCTTGGTCTTCTGAATTTTCAGTCAAATTATACGGTGTTATAGAGGTTACAAACAAAGAGGAGAGCTCCATTGCTAATTGTCATTGCTGAAATAGAAATACTAGGGCTAGCAGGCTTGGTCCTCTGAATTTGCTGTTAAATTGTACGGTGTTATATAGGTTACGCACAAAGAGAGCTTCATTGCTCTATTGCTAATTGTCATTGCTGAAATAGAAATACTAGGGCTGGCAGGCTTGGTCTTCTGAATTTGCAGTCAAATTGTACAGTCTTATCAAAATGGATTCACAGCAGTACATAGAAGAGCAGGAGCACCAAGCAGCTCCTGGCACCAGTCATGATGATAGTAATCCCTGGATGTCATCTGGTAAAGCCTATGTTGTTGTTTTTTTTAAAAGCAAGTATTTATTGCCAGTCAAGTAAGATACATTACAGGAATCAAATACATGAAATAGCATATAGAAAACATTAATTGAGAAGCTCTCTGTGTCTGAAAGAGAGTGAAAGTTAGATTTTGTTGAGGCATACAAAAAGTGTAACCGGTGATTTTTACTTAAATTGAGGAAAAGACAGAGCAAGAGAAAGAAAGAAAAGAATAATAATAAAAAAAGGGGGAAAGTACAAGAAGACAGAAAAGAGGGTGTTGTGGCAGGGACCAACGTAGGGTAAAAGTCCAAATAAAAGGGAGAGGAAGAAGTGAATGGAAATAGGGGGGGGGGCGACCTATGTAAAGGGGGAGCTATATTGAAAGTAGGACATCCATGGATCCCAGACTTTGTTAAAGGTTTTAGAAGAATTACGTATAACGCTGGTCATGTATTCCATACGGTAAATTTTCCATATCCTATTAGTCACAGCGTTAATGGAGGGAGGAGCAATTTGTCTCCAATCAATGGCAATTTGACAAGTGGCAGCTGAGATAATGTGGCGGGCTAGTTTATTTTGATGCCTAGTGGCCGAAGGGAATCCCAGGGGTAGAAGAAAAAATTTTGGGTCGAGAGGCAGGGAAATTTGGATCACAGTTTCTATCAAGTCCTTAAGCTCACGCCAAAAAGGAGGTCAGTTTTAGGCAATCCTACCAAATGTGTAGAAATGAGCCAACGCCAGAGCATAAACGCCAACATCCATCAGAGGAATCAGGTAGCATTTTATGGAGACGTGTGGGAACATAGTACCACCGAAAAAGGAGTTTATATATATTTTCTTTTATTCTGACACATATCGAACTGGAAGCGGCATTGTCTCAGATTTCTGACCACTCCTCATCCTCAACTGGGGAGCCCAAATCCCGTTCCCATGCCACCTCGTGAGGATCTCGAGGAGGAATAGATAGTGAAGTAAATTCAGAGTAAATAGTGGACGCCATACTATGCGGGCACATTTTTAGGAGCTCCGGATAGCGAACCTGCAAAAACCCTCTATTATAGGTGATTGTGCCCCAATTTCCAGTCCCCTGCTTATCCTTATAACATCTGGGAGACAGGGGTGTCTCTGAAGCTGCTGGAGGGACCTCCGGTCGCATCGCGACACGTGTGGATGAGGTGTGGGCCTGTTTGGCGTGGCTGCGCCCCCCGGATAACGCTGCAGGAATTTATATTGTTGCCCCCTGTGTTGCCCAGAAACCGCAGTTCCCCCACTATGGATACCTCCCGGCTGCTCTGTGTGGGATTCGGCTGCATCCGCCTGCCGTGCTGCCCGCTCTCCTTCCCCGCTTCTAGGACTCGTCTCGTGGATGTGGACTTCGGTTCCAGTGTGGGAGCCTGCATCGGGAGCTGCTGTTTTGTGCTGGGCTGATCCGAAGGGGCCTGAAAGAAGAGGGGCCTACATCCGGTTCACAAGCCTCGGAGCTGGGTGATTGCTGTCCCCCCCGGCGACCTACATCCAGTGGGGGTGGGACGAGACGGCCCAGTAATAATCTGATCCTCCCCCGGAATAAGTGGACTCCTAGAGCAGGTACCCATCAGGTATCTGCAGCGCCTAACACCTGTCACTGTTCTAAGGACTTCCCAGCACCCTCCCTTTGGAAAACTTATGCTGGCAGGGAACAAGTTAAATGAGCATACGCTTACCTGGCAGGATATCTATTGATTGGCACCATTCGTCTCCAGGCTCTCGCTCCCGTCAAGCAGTGGGGATTCTGGATCTTCAGTGTAAGTTCCCCTGTGTATTGCACTGTCTTACAGTCTCGGTGCAATCTCCCTGCACAGAGCTGGATGCAAGTTGTGCTCAATAATACTCTGCTGCCCTCCAGTGGTGGATGGTCGGTACTGCAACCTCTACTATCAAAGCTGCAGTTCTCTCTCTACATATAGTGGCCCTGAAGTTGGAGGGGTTAATAGAAGTCATAATATCAGCACCCCCTTACCACCGTAGATTTTCTTCAGAGATTCTCCTCAAAGAGGGCTCGAGCACTCCGCTGGATTTGGCCATCTTATACTGCTTATCTATTATCTCCGGCACAAAAGGGTGCACATCTCCAGGACGGCGTTCCTTTCCCGTCTCTGGGTATTCACTTCATTCAAGCGCACAAGTTGCAGCATTCCCCGGACTCCTCTCCTCTTACCCGCAAACGGAAGGATATGGACATCTAACTGGCCGGCCATTATTCTGCTGTAATTTAAACCGCGGTATGGAGTAAGTTACGAAGCTCCGCATGGCCCCTGCGCCAGGGTTCTCGCTTGGAAAGTCGTGGGGATGTTTACTTTTCTAATCTAAACACTGAAACTTTTACAACAACCCTTTCTGTTTGACCTATTGGTGACCGACTCCTCGAGTATAACATTCCGAAGGGGGGCAGGAAGATGGGTGGATCGAATCTCCCTCAGAGCCTCAAGAAGTTTGGGTTTACGGAGGCAAAGACTCCAAGCACCTCCTCTTCACATCGCAAAGCTCATTCTGACTCTGATGATTCTGATTCCTCGCCATTGACCTGAAAGGATCTACAATCTTTGTTCCAGGAGGTCAAGGAGACAAGGAAATCAGTACAGGCGGTCCAAACAGAAGTGCAAAAAGCTATTAGCTCACTAAGGGTGGAGGTCCAAGACCTTGGGAATAGGACGGACCATTTGGAAACCAAAATGGATGAAGCTGCCTCCTCTCACCGGGACACGGTGACTGACATCCAACGATTGCAACAAGACATGCTTCATATGCAGGAGCAACAAGAGGATCAAGAGAACAGAGCTAGGCGTAATAACCTGCATATCAGAGGCATCCCTGAGGAGGTGGACCAATCCCTCCTGGATCAATATCTTAAAAGACTTTTCGCCAGCCTAGCTCCTGCTACTCCAGAGGATCAGCTTCTTCTGGACAGGGCACACAGAGCCCTTCGTACTCGGTCTCAAGAATCCTCCCAACACCGAGATGTCATCCTTCGGTGTCACTATTATACTACCAAGGAAGCGATTCTGCGGGAATCTCGAAAGACTGACTCAATTTCGTTTGAGGATGCCTCTCTGCAAATTTTCCAGGACATTGCTCCGCTTACACTCCTCAAAAGGCGTGAGTTAAAACCGGTGACATCTATTCTCAGGGACAATAACATCCGCTATCGATGGGGCTTCCCATTTTGCCCTTTGGTCTGGCATCATAACAAGCTTCATTCGGCTCATTCAATGGCGGAAGCAGTTCAACTCCTTGGGACTCTGGGTCTCCCGGCCTCGGCCTCTCTTCCCCTCCCGGTGACATCGGGACCGCTGTCCAGCTCTCTGAGATCCACTGCTGCCTCCCGGAAACTTCCAACTACAGAGTGGTCGACTGTTACAAGAACCGCTAAACCGTCTACTGCTGTTCCACCGCCTTGAGATTTGTTTACTGTGTCTTCATGTTTCTTTTTCTTTCAGAAACTACCCTGTTTAATATACCTCCCCTCTACATGAACGACCGCTGATTCTCGGTCCTTCTCATGTAGAGTGGGAGGAGTTAGGGGCCATCGGCCCCAGTTGTTGGGTTAAACTGTTTTTTGGTCTTTGTTTTTTTTTACTAACTTTCTGTGTGATTACTTTATCGTATTGTTTTCTAATTGTTTCAGTATGCTACTTATCTACTGCCCTCAGTGCATTCTCTTTATCACTGTTTGACAGTTTCACTGACTTCGGGAAGTGGTCTGATTTCCTTCCCTCACGACATTCCTTTTCCACCTAGCTTGCTATATTGCATTTTGGACCCTGGCTGTGAGGTAATGTGGGCATCCACATTCTACGGCTGGTACTCCCAGGCCTTTTCAGTGTCCGTATTCCTGGCCACATTCCCATTATAGGGATATTGCCCTTGCCAGGCCCTCCCTTGCCTCTGGCACTGCCCGTACCTTTCCTGGCCGGCACCATGGACCAGGTGTGCCCCCGCATGCTGGCCTTGTCCACTACCCTGCATCCCTTTTTTCCCTCTCATTTCCTCCCTATCCCTTTTTACCTTAGGCAACTCTTCATTCTCTTCGTCTTCATTGCAACTGTGTTAACTTGGAACTGTTCTTTTTTTTTTTTTTCTCTTGTAGTGCGACCGGTCCTTGCTGGGGGACCTGAGGCGGCCCTGTCTTCACCACCCGATGGCTCTTAGGATCTTCTCATTGAACGTTAAAGGTTTGAACAGCCCACAAAAGCGCACAACACTCTACCTCACACTTAAACAACATAGAGCAGATATAGTTTTTCTTCAGGAGACACATTTCACCCGTCATTCACATCCAGAACTGAAGTCTAAATGGTACCCTTCTGCTTTCCATGCTTGTGACCCAAGACAGAAAAAACGGGGAGTAGCTACAATTTTCGCATCTCATGTGACATTTGAGCTTTTGACATCTCATTCTGACTCGGATGGTCGATTTCTAATCCTAGTGGGTAAACTCAATAACACTTTATGCACCTTAGTAAACGTGTATGGCCCAAATCAAAACCGGCATTCATTTCTTGTTGCCCTAGACTCCTTGCTCTCTCAGGTGCACCAGGGAGAAGTGATTATGGCAGGGGACTTTAATGTCGTAGTAGATGATACTATAGATAGATCGTCCATTTTGCTTCCCCCCGTCAGTGGCTCGGAGTCCCGTAAATCTAAGGCCTTGGTGTCCCTTCGTTCCCATCATCTCCTCTTTGACTCCTGGAGGCTTAGGGAACCCTCATCTCGAGATTATACATTTTATTCTCCGGTTCATGGTACCTATTCACAAATAGACATGGTCTTCCTCAGCCACGATCTGTCACTAAGGCTCAGGGCGGCCCATATACACCCGATGGTCTGGTCTGACCACTCTCCTATATCAGCCGATATCTCAGACATAGTACCCCGCCCTCGCCCCACTACGTGGCGTATTAATGATTCCATCCTCCATGATCAGCCACTTACTTTAGAGCTCCGGACCCTTCTTGAGGAGTATTTTCTTTTTAATGACCTCCCCGATACTTCCCCCATGAACCTCTGGGAAGCCCATAAGGCAGTAGTACGGGGCCATCTTATTAGCATGGCTTCACGCCATAAGAAGTTGGCCATCTCCAATCGTGCGGCATTAACTATTCAACTCCAGACTCTGGAAAAACAGCATCTCTATCCCCAGATGAAGAGGTACTGACCAAACTTCTAAAGGTGAAATCGGATTTGAACCTCCTTCTCTCTGAGTCCACTGCTTCGGCCTTGAAAAGGCTGAGGCAGACATTCTATGAGAAGGGAGATAAAGCTGATAGAATATTAGCCACCCGTCTAAGAGCTCAGAGATCTCAAAACAACGTCATGGCCCTGAAGTCTCCTTCTGGTTCACCCATTTACAGTCCTGACCAGATAGGGCGCGAGTTTCAAAAATTTTATTCTTCATTGTATAATCTGGATGCTCTAAATCCTGGGGGGCCTGCACCTGCGGAGACCATAGCAGCTTTTTTGAGGCAAGCAAAACTCCCTACCCTTTCCAGTAGCCTAACTCAGCAACTAAATGAGGAGATTACATCTGAGGAAATACTGGCAGTCATCAAGGCCCAAAAGACCTCCAAGGCCCCAGGGCCGTATGGCTTCTCCGCAGCCTACTATAAAATATTTTCCCAGACTCTGGTTCCCCACCTCTGCTCTCTTTAATGCTGTCTGGCATGGAGATCCCTTCCTCAAATCGATGTTAGAGGCGCGTATTGTAGTCATACATAAGGAGGGGAAGGACCCTAGCGACTGTGCAAGCTACCGTCCCATCTCCCTTCTTAATGTTGACATTAAGATATATGCAAAGATACTGGCCACCCGTTTGAATGGAGTCCTACCGGATCTAATCCACTATGACCAGGTGGGTTTCATCCCGGGTCGCCAGGCTAGGGATAACACTCGTCGCGCGATAGACCTTGTTCAAATCATTAACCAAAGGCGTCTTCCGGCCATGATGCTCTCACTGGATGCTGAGAAGGCGTTTGACCGAATTTCTTGGGATTTTATGACCCTCGCTCTGAAGGCGTACGGCTTCTCGGCTGAATTTCTGACCGGGGTAACCGGCCTCTACAACTCTCCCTCAGCTAGGGTCCTGGTTAATGGTTCTCTATCTGACCCTATCTCCCTCTCCAACGGGACGAGGCAGGGATGCCCCCTTTCGCCCCTAATCTTTGCACTAGTGATATAACCCTTGGCGGCAATGATCAGACAGATGGCATCGATCTCAGGTGTGACAGTGGGGCCATGGGAATTCAAGGTTTCTCTCTTCGCGGATGACATACTCCTCTCTGACGAATCCGCAGGAGTCTCTACCAGCCTTATATAAACTTATGGATGAATATGGCCTCCTCTCTGGATATAAAATTAATTTTGTTAAATCAGAGACCATGCTCCTCCATGCATCCTCTTCCCTTAGGACCAGTTTGCAGACTAATTTCGCACTACGCTTGCAGACAAATAAGATCAAATATCTTGGAGTTTATATCACCTCAACCTATGATAGATTGTATCGGGAAAACTTCCCCCCCCTTTTGTCAAAAATCAAACAGGACTTGGAGATTTGGAAGAGGTATATCATATCGTGGCTGGGGAGGATTATCGCTATTAAGATGAACTTAACTCCCTAAGCTTCTATATCTTTTTCAGACTCTCCCGGTGAGGGTTTCCGTCTCCGTGTTCAGAGATTTGCATTCCTCCTTCCTAAAGTTTATATGGCGTGACAAGCCCCCTAGAGTCTCGGTAGCAGTGCTCAAGAAACCCAGGGCTCGGGGAGGCAGGGGTTTTCCAGACATTAAATTTTATTATTTGGCATCCCATCTGACCCAGGTGGCGGTAACCTATGCCCCTTCCAGTCCATAGCATGGGTGGATCTGGAGACCCACTATGTTGGGGTCCCCTCTATGGCATCACTCTGGGGCCTGGCCAATGTGGATAGACCACCAGCGGCCTCCTCTCTCCAATCCCTCTCTCCAATCTCTTAAATTCTGTTTGTCCCTTTGGGACTCATGCCGGGTCAAATATAAATTGTCCTCCCTTATCTCACCCCTGACTCCTCTCTGGGGCAACCCACACTTCCCTCCTGGCAATTCAATACAGCAATTTAAACATTGGATAAGGGCGGGAATACGGGTGGTTTCGGACCTGGTGGTCATTCAAACTTGGGCTTCTATGTCGGAACTTCATCGTAGCTTTGAACCGTTTCGTTCCCTTTTTTTTGAGTACTTCCAGGTCCGACACTTTGCCATGTCCATGCCCCCCCAGGAGGCTCTCCGGGCCCCGACCTCTTTTGAGTATATGTGTCTACATTCCCCTCTCACTAAAGGGATGATCTCCCAGATCTATAATTGGCTCATAGACTACACTTTCGATACTCCAGGCCTACATGAGCGGGAATGGGAAAGGGATCTGGGACCTCCTCCAGACGACTCATATTGGGAGGAGATCAGGGAGGGGATTGCCAAGAGCTCGATCTCTACACTAATTAAGGAAACAGCCTACAAAGTGTACTATAGGTGGTACTATACTCCTGATAAGCTGTCTCGAATGTTTCCTACGACCACTCCGAGCTGCTGGCGGGAATGTGGCCAGAGGGGTACGATGTTACACATATGGTGGACCTGCCCTCGCATCGTTCCTTTCTAGAACATGGTTCTTACGCTTATAAACTCTGTGGCGGAACAACAGATGACTAAGGACCCCTGGAAATTCCTTCTCTCTCGCCCTATACCTGATGAGAGCGGGCCTTCTAATAAGCTTATCTCCCACATCTTGGAAGCTGCTAAATCTCTGATAGCGAAACATTGGAAAGACCCTAGGGCTCCCTCTATGCAGGAATTACGGTCCTATATAGGACATGTTGCAGGCATGGAGAGTATAACGTGTTACCTTCATGATAAGTCATATAACTTCGATAAGGTGTGGGCCCCATGGTTTTTACTAGAAAGCTGTAGCTGCCTTTCCAGTATGGCTCCCCCTCCTGCAGAGGGAATGTAGCTTTTGGGCCGCCTCCAGACCCCCCAGGGTGGATATGGTGCGCTGCTGGTGAGTAATGTTTGTATGCTAGTTTTCTTTTTGGTAGCCAATGTAGCCGTGTAGCTTAGCTTTTCCTAGCAATGTTCCAAATTTGCTTATTTACTTTTCAACAATATTGTTAACAGTACTGTGCCTTTCTACCTTCCGTCCCTCCTTCCTCTTTCCCCCTCCCCTCACCCCCATTCCCCATGATATAAAAGTATAAAACATAGAGGAGACATCTTGAATGTTAATATTTTATTGTCAAACGTGTTGACTGTGTTTTTCCTGTTGTTTCCTCTTTAAATAAAGAGTTTAAAAAAAATAAAAAAATTTAAAGCGGCGCTGCATTGTAAAGGGAAACTCCCCTTTACAATGCACTGCCGCTTTAAATTTAATCGCCGAAGACGCTGAACTCGCGGGTGTTGAAGGACCCGCATGTTAATACATTTACCCCCTGATGTTGATTCTCGGCATAGGCATAAAGTCTCTATAGTAGTGAGTGGGCGAGAGGTAAGGCGAGATTTTGTGGCAGTGAGGAGGTTACGAATCTGCAGATATTGATAAAAGTTTTGAGTGGGCAGGCCAAAGTTTTCTTGAATATCTGCAAATTGAGGGAATAGTACATTGTTAGTTATATCGTTTAGGAAACGTATCTCTCGGGAATGCCACTAAAAGAACGAGGAATGATGCATGCCTGGAGGGAAATCCGGGCAATTGAATAGGGGGACTATTGGAGAGGGGTATGAGAAAAGACCATGCAATCTGATGGACAAGTCCCATATAGCTAGAGAGAGGGAGATTGTGGGATGAGTCACAGTTCTTTTGGGACGATGAGCCTTTGGGAGCCACAGAAGGGAAGCAGGCGTAAGCAGACCCAGACTCTCAGCCTCAAGAGTTACCCAGACTCTAGCAGATGTCAGCCCATTCCATAGGACACACTGAGCGATCTGAGCTGAAAAATAATATCTTTTGAAATTAGGTATCCCGAGACCACCACCCCGGGAGGACCTCTGTAGAACTCTGAGTCGTACACGTGGCGTCTACCCGCCCAAATAAATTTGGATGATTCGTAATGAAGGAATTTAAATACATAAGGAGGAACGCGGATGGAAAGAGTTTGGAAAAGGTATAACATTCTGGGAAGAATATTCATTTTAACGGCACTAATACAGCCTATCCAAGAGATAAATTGTTGGGACCAAGTGCTAAAGTCTTTTTTAATTTTAGATAAAGTGTGGGGGAAGTTAGCTTGAAAAAGATGGGAAAGATTTTTAGTCAGGAAAATGCCCAAGTATTATATTTTGTGACGATGCCAGGTGAATGGGAAATTATGGTCTAAAGTTAGTTTGTCTGCTTGAGGGATATAGAAATCTAGGGTCTCAGTTTTAGCAGGGTTAATCCTATACCCCGAGAAGTGTCCATAGGTATCTAATTCAGAGAGAAGAGGGGGTAGGGTGTGATATGCTAATGAGGACATCATCTGCATATAGCGCAATCTTACTTTCCGTGGACCCAACCTTGATGCCTGAAATAGAATGATTGGAGTGGATTCTAGCAACTAATGGCTCAATTATAAGAGCGAAAATCAGCGGGGAGAGAGGGCATCCCTGACGAGTGCCATTGGATATTGTAAAGGGTTTGGAAGTTAGACCATTTGCCGAAACAGTAGCAGAGGGAGTTCGGTAGAGAGCTAAAATGCCCGTCATGAACCTACCGGAGAAGCCCATCGATCCAAGCACGCTCCTCATAAACGGCCACGAAATGCGATCAAACGCTTTTTCTGTGTCCAAGGCCATTATAAGAGAGGGCATTTTACCATTATGAATAGAGTGTATCAGATCGATGGTCCTTCTGGTATTGTCAGGGGCTTGTCTCCCTGGAATGAAGCCAAACTAATCCGGGTGGACCAGGCCTGGAAGTAGAGGATTGAGTCTCATGGCCAAGATTTTAGCATAAAGTTTGAGGTCTACATTGAGGAGTGAGATGGGCCTATAGCCTTCACAGTGCAAATGGTCCTTCCCGGGTTTTGGAATGACCGCAATGTTGGCCAGAGTTGTAGCAGAGTCAAAGAATGCTCCCTCTAAAATTTGGTTATAAAAGGTTGTTAGATGAGGAACAAGGTCATCAGCGAACTTTTTATAGTATTGCGCTGAAAAGCCACCTGGGCCAGGAGCTGAGGAAGACTTAAGAGATTTTATGGCTAATTTAATTTCATCAGCAGTGATGTCCTCATTTAAGCTGGAGAGTTGGGATTGAGAGAGGTGTGGAAGAGGGGTATTGGTTAGGTATGACTCCAGTGTATTCGATAAGAGGTCCTCCCGGGACGGAGAATCAGTGAGATTATATAAGGTGGCATAAAAGTTTCTAAATTCCCTAACAATTTCTAGTGGATCGTATGTTATAGAATTGGAAGATTTCTTGTGGAGTTTGTCTATGGCCCTTTGGGCACGCCTCTGTCGAAGTTTCCGGGCAAGTAGGGAGTCCGCCTTATCTGCCTTGTCATAGAAGTGTTGTTGGAGTTTCTGCAAAAGGCAGGCCGCTCTTCGAGATAAAAGGGTATTAAGTTGACCCTTCAGAGAGTTGATTTGTAATAGTACGGAGGGATAAGGGACCTACTTGTGTTGAGCTAGAAGAACAGATATACGCTGTTCTAAGGAGGACACCCCGAGAGCGGCTTTCCGTTTCGCCTGCGAGGCTGCACTAATCAGCCGACCACGAATGGTAGCCTTGTGAGCCTCCAAGACAACAGCCGGAGCCACTTCCTGCGAGCTGTTCTCCCTAAAATAGTCTGCTATAGCTGTTTTGATGTCAGTAAAGGTGGAGGTGTTTAATAGTAGAGACTCATCTAAGCGCCACCTAAAAGTGCGTGGATATTGGTGTAAAAGATCAAGGAGAATGTATACTCCCGCATGATCAGCCCATGAAAATGGGATGATGCCCGCTTGAGTGGTAAGGGGTATTAAAGATTAGGAAACATGGATCATGTCAATGTGGGAGTATACCTGATGGAGAGCTGAATAGTGGGTATAATCTTTCGCTGTTGAGTTTTTAAGGCGCCAGGTGTCATGTAAGGAGTGTTGTTGCAACAAGGCAGACAAGGTAGAGGAATCCTTAGAAAGAGGCGTGGAGAGTTCTCGAGGAGAGAGGGAGGATTTGTCAAGGTGTGGATCCAAAACAATATTAAAATCGTCACCTAGTATTATGTGGCCTTGGGTCAATCGCTCAATGTGTCGGAACAGTGTGGAGAAAAATTTACCTTGACCCTGAGTTGGGGCATAAATCGAGACCAATGTGACCGGATCAGAGCGAAGTGGGCCTGTAATTAAGAGGAAGCGACCCTCTGGGTCCCAATATGTGGAGGAGTGCTGAAAAGGGACTTTATTATGTATAAGTATTGCTACACCCTGTTTTTTGCAGTCTGTCGAGGCGAAAAATGTCTGTGAGAACTGCTTACCCTGAAACTGTGTATGGGTACCTGTAAGATGAGTCTCCTGGAGAAAGACTATGACCGCTTTTTTCCAACTGCAGGCTCCCAAAACTATGGTACGTTTACATGGGGAGTTAAGGCCGTTAACATTGACGGAGAGAAGTTTCAGAGCCATGGAGGATGAGGTGTGATAACGCTGTTAAGGAGCATCTCTGAGTACTGTAATAATAAAAACAAATTAGTCCAAAAACCCTTAGATGGAGGTCGGGGGGAGGAAAAATGTGGGAAGTAGGAGGAAAGAAGGGAAAGCCACAAGAATTGAAAAAGAGAGGAGAGAGAAAAAGGTGAAAGAAAGAGAAGCCCAATTGGGCAATAACCCTTTAACAATGGGATCCAGGAGGGATCCAAATTGAGTACGTATAAACATTGTAAAGCTAACCAGTAGTCGTATAGGGAGCGAGGGGGGGGGGGTGAAAAGGCAGCATCAGTACAATACTAACATGCTGCCCGAGCCGATGGCCCAATTAAATATACTGGATGCCGCAATTAGTAGGTAATTTACAACAACAGTGAATCATCCAGATACTTATGAAAATTGTGCAGGGGGGGAGTTTAGTGGGGGAGGGGGAGGGAGGAGGGTGGGAAAGGGAGGTGGAAGGGAGGGGGAGGTGGAGAAGGGGATAAGAGAGAATTAAGGGAAGGTGGTGACAAATGTAAAAGTATGCAAAACATCAATGTAGCCAGATAACAAAGAACAAGAAAAATTTGTGTTAAAGATATATACTCAACATAATAACAATGAATCAAAATTTGCAACCTAAAGCTAGAGGTTTTGTTCTAATGTTTATAAACATTTGGAGAAGGAACGTGTAGTTGGTTGAAATTGAAGGAATTGGAATGTTCCAATTATAATTATGATGAAGAATACAGAGGACCATTGAAGTAAGTGGGCAGTGGCGAGAAAAGTCATCTCTGTAGTATCAAACTGTCCGTCGAAGGAACTTCAGGGCAGATCAAATTTTGAAAAAAGGGTATTTGAGAATATTTTAAGCAAACCCAATCATGTTGGAAAGGTGTCTCGAGATCGAGGTCGGGGGACTTTTGTCCATTCAGAAGCTGGAGGTGATGATCGACCCTGCCTTGGAGTAGAATTGGAAAGCGAGACAGAATCAGGGAGTATGTTCAACTTGGCTAGGATTTCTTGGCCTTTGTCGAGGGACTTAGCATAGTGAGTTGCATTTGTAGTAAAGATTTGAAGTTGGATAGGGAATCCCCACTGGTAGTGAATATTGTGTTGGCGTAAGATCTTGGTGACAGATTGAAGAGATCTTCTTTTCTGAATAGTCGAGGGGGCAAGCTCTTGAAATAGTTGTATGTCGATATCTCTAAAGGGAATTGAGGAGGAGTTCCTTGTCGATGTTAGAATAATGTGGTAGTAATGAAAGCGCACAATAATATCACGCGGAGGCTGGCCAGCAGTTGGTTTTGCCCTAGGGGCACGGTGAGCGCTGTCCATCATGCAGTCGAGGTCTGACAATTCTGGGAGAATATGCTTGAAGAGGCCCTTAAGGAATGGTTGAATCTCAGATGTCGAGGCATCCTCCAGTATGTTACGAACACATATATTATTACGTCGGGATCGATTTTCGGTATCCTCTCGTTTTTCTTTCAGCGTTTCAATCTCTTCATACAGGCGGGATAATTCTCTATCAAATGTCGTTTGTGAACGACAGATCGTCCATTTTTGTTTCTAAAGTGTCAGTCCGATTACCTAAGGATGCAAGTTCCAGTTTGAAGTCGTTAACGGCTTTTGAAAGTTCCTGTTTGAAAGCCTCTTTAACCCCTTCCACTAGATTCGTCATAATAGTTTGAATCTGGGGATCCAGATCAGACAACGGAGAAGATGGTGGGACTTCAGGAAGATCAGATGAAGCTTGTTAAGCTTTATTTTTTGTTCCAAAGAAATTTGAAGAAGACGAGTTACCAGAAGGTTTCTTGTTCTTCTGCGATATAGAGGCAACGTTAAGGATTAGGCAAGATGTGTGGACATGCAAGGGAACAATGAGGTAGGAGAGAGGAGAGGATACTGCACAATATAGATTAGTGAATCATAAAGAGCGCATCAGGCCTGAGGCCAGGACTGTAGCGTTACTGCATAGCTTTCAGCGAGTAGCAGGGCGATGACGGACAACCTCAAATCACTAATATGTTGTATTAGGTAATCACGGCAATACAGTGTAGTATCAGAATTGGACACAGGGCGGAGCTGAATCCCTGATAGAAACTTAAATGTGACAATCTCTGTAACATAGGCTGAACCTCTAACAGGTAAATAAAAAGATATGAGGCCTGATGGTGTTAATTCCAACCACTCACTTGGAAACTCCTTATAAGTAGCCCCCATTCACTGACCTGTGTCCCTGCTGCAGGTTATCTCTGCAAGTTCTTGTTGGTTTCTCTTTGATTCTGTATAGTCAGCTGGGTGATCACTAAGCCACTTTTTTGTCCCCAGTTCAGGGTCCAGCAGGAGGGGGTTCAGGGATGTTGCCCACTCTGAATTCCAGAGTTCCAGGAGCTCCTTAAATTGAGGCCAGGGCTTCTGAGATCTGCCAAGCCGCAAATCGTCGGGAGGTGCAGGGGCAGTGTGCACAGACCAAATCGGTTCCTGGCTGATCCAGACGTGCCGAGGGGTTAAGGGCGCCTGTTCAAGCTGGGTTACGGATCCATGTAGGGCCGCCTACTACCCGCACTGAGGACACTCTCCAGGGGCTCCAGAAGATGATGGCCGATTATAGTGGTGTGGCTGCTAATTATTTATTCCTGGCTGTCATTGGGGGGTTCCACCGGGTAGATTCAGCCCCGGGGAGGAGTCTCGTCCGAAGCTCCCGAAATTGAGGCCGCGGCTTCAGGTGCCGACAAGGCGTCTGGAGCGCTGGACAGTCTGCAGGCGATGGGGCTGTCGGCGGAAAGGTCCAAGCGGGACCAGAGGTGCCATGGAGTCGGGAGCGCCTGATTGCACCATGCGGCGGCACCAGAAGGGCAGTTTGGTGCCAGGTGAAGGGGGACTTCTCCGGAGCTCCAGGAAAACGCGGGTGACCAAGATGGCTGCCAGACCACGCCTCCTCTTGTAAAGCCTATGTTAAAGTGCATAGAGTTTGTAAGTCAGGTAAACAAAAATGTAAAAAAACACCTTTCACCTTGGTCAAGAAAAAAGACCTGTAATCCAGGCAAAGTTGTCTTCAGAAAAAAATAAAATTGCCAACATGCTATTCTACACACACAATGGCAAGGAAAGAATCAGGCCTTCGCCTTTCTCTATGAGTGCTAGTTCTGCAACTGTCACTGAGGCATCTTTTTGTAAGGCCAGTCGTGACCAAGCAAGACCTTGTCATTCGGACTCCAAAAGTGGTGTCCAAATACTTATACGTGTAAAAGCTGAGCTGGAAGAAAACAATAAGGCATTAGAGGAAAATATATGTTCAGATTCAGAAATGACACAAATCCTATCTACGAGTGCTATGTGTAATCCTGACCATTCTGATAGTGTACCCATAAAGATGGCCCCTTTCAGCATTTCTACAGATGTGTGCATGAATAGCCCAAGTGTAGCCGGTGATACACAAATTGAGAATGCCACTTTGGAATTGCAACAAGATGAGGGGAATATTTGTGTAGCCGACGAGGGCACTAATGAGAGTGTTGATGAACATGTTGTTTGTGTAACTGCTGCACCGGTGGAAGCAGTTCTTGATAAGAAGAAGGCCTTTCTCATGCCTGGACATAAGACCAAAAAATCCACCTGTTATGTGTGGAATTACTTTTACCGAAATCCTGACAACAGTTGTCTAGCCATTTGTAGCGTATGTAAAGCCACAGTCAGTTGAGGTAGGGAACTTAACCATTGAGGAACCTCATCCATGTTGCGCTGTTGAAGCGAGTTCATGGCAAGCTGTCGGGAAAATTGGAAACTTATGCTAAAAAAATATCAACAAGCAGTCCATCATCAGCTAGGTCACTTCTGTCAGCTAGATCCCGACACCTGCAATGTAAACCCATAACACCGTCCTCATCAATATCCTCAGTAGCTATCGGAGTTAGTCCTGCATCCAAGTTTCTAAGGCTAGATGATTCCTCCACTATCCTGGATTCCTCAGAAGAATTCTTGAGCATTAGTCCCACTGCTGCTGGGGGTGAATCTTCATCCCAGAAGCAGATCAAGAAGAAGACTACTAGTAGTTTACAACAACTGACTGTTAAACAATCCTTTGCAAGAGGAAGTATGAAAGCTGTCACCCAGTTGCGAAGCGGATCACAGATGCTATGGCGACTATGCTAGTATTAGATCTGCGTCCAATATCCATTATTAATGCAGCTGGTTTTAGACTGTTACTTAAGGTCTTGTGTCCCCGTTACCAAATTCCATCACGACACCATTTCATTAGAAAAGCTATTCCTCACCTCTACCAGAAGATTCGTAAAAATGTAATCATTGGGCTACAAAAAGCCATTCCACCCACTGTACACTTAACCACAGATATGTGGTCAAGCAGAACTGGGCAAACTAAAGATTATATGACTGTGACAGCCCACTGGGATGGTGATTTGCCTTCACCAGCAGGAACAGCAGCAGCATGTATCCAGGTACGTCACATTTGTCAGAGGCAGGCTACACTGTGTATCACCGGCTTCACTAAGAGGCTTACAGCTGACAATCTGTTACAATAACTAAGGGACGTCATTGCAACATGGCTTTGTCAGGCGCCGTCCATGCTTCCTCCCTCCGGTGCAGGGACGGCCACCTGATAGTCTCGGCTGGGGCTCTCGGTTGCTAAGCAACAGTCGCGCGGCGTCCCCGACTGTCCTCTGCCTCCTGGGCGCAGGCGCTCTGACGCGTCCCATTGCTAGGCAACGGGACGCTATCTGACGGCGGTGAGACTGCCCTCCCTGCGCGCCTATTGCTTCCCTCCTGCCTCTATTTAAAGCACGCTCTGGCACCATTAGGGTGCCAGAGTATCAGTGTTTTCCTGGCTTTCCAGATCATTCTCCTGCTGCCGTTCCCTTCCTGTTGTGACCCGGCTAGCTGACTAATTCTCCTTTGGTTGTCCCATTCTGGCACCGCGATTTGGCCCATCTGACTACACTTTGGAGTTCCCTTTTGGCTCCGTCTGCTCTGATTGGCTCTGACCCGGACCGTTTGACTCCTCTACTACTGCACCGGCAACTGACCAGTGGGACCGCGACCTCCGTGCCCTGCGCAGCTATGTCCAAACCCCCTTGCGGGAGTCCCTGGTGAAAACCAGGGGCACGTTAGACTCCGCACCCGCTAGTTCAGTGACGTCAATACCAGTTATTAGTACCTGTGTCTTCGTACTCCAGCCAAGCCTGACAGGCTTATCCCGCTTGGACTCTCCTCTGGATATGTAATTTCTGATAACGCCACCAATATTGTGAGAGCATTACAGGTGGGTGCAGTCCATCACATTCCCTGTTTTGCTCACACAATAAACTTGGTGGTGCAGAGCTTTTTAAAAAATGACAGGGATGTGCAGAAGATGCTGTCTGTGGCCCATAAAATATCTGGACATTTCAGGCATTCGGCAACAGTATGTAGAAGATTGCAGCAGCTACAAAAGCAATTTAATTTCCCCTGCCAGCAACTGAAGCAAGAGGTGGTCCTGTATATGCTTCTGCGGATGGAGGAATAACGAAAAGTCATCCACGCTTACTCCACAAGCCATGACATTGGGAAAGGAGGGGAGATGTATTTTACTCAAGTGCAGTGGAAAATACTCTCCGTGTTGTGCAAGGTGCTGAAACCATTCAAAGTAGTCACCTGTAAAGTGAGTACAGACACTGCCAGCTTGAGTCAAGTAATTCCCTTAATTAGACTTTTGGAAAAGCAGCTTGAGAAACTGAAGGAGGAGGTTAAAGAAAGCAATTACGCTAAGTATGTCGGACTTATAGATCAAGTACTTTATTCACTTCACCAAGATCCAAAGTTATCAAAATCTGGAAATCGGATCACTACATTTTGGCGACTGTGCTTGATCCTGGGTTTAAGAGCTATGTCTTCTCTTTGTTTCCAACTGATCCAGATCTGAAGAGATGCAAGGAGTTCCTGGTGAGCAAGATGACAGTTCAAGTGTTACGTTACAGAAAGGCGTCTCCTCCTTCAGTTTCTTACTCAACTGCTGCTAGGAAAAAACTTAGCTTTCCCAAGAGACCCAGGGATGATGCAGATGACTCAGCACCAAATTTTAAAATCTGGTCTTGTCTAAAAGAATTGACCAAAAAACGTGACACCTCTGCCGTAACTCCACTTGATCCTACTATCAACATCCAAAGGATGGTGGAGGATTATTTTAACAACAGCATAGAAATAGACACATCAGCCAGTCCCTTTACATACTGGGAGGAAAAAAAGGGAATTTGGAGACCCATATACCAAATCGCTTTGCACTGCCTAAGCTGCCCACCCTCCAGTGTGTACTCGGAAAGAGTTTTCAGCACAGCCGGGAACCTTGTCAGCGATTGGCGTAGGAGGCTACTTCCTCAAAATGTGGAAAAGATGATGTTCATAAAAATTAACTTTAATTTCCACGAGGAAGGTCTTTTCCGCCAATTACATCAAAATACTGAGACTTCTTTAATGGTGGATTCCAGCGTTGATGAATTAATAATGTGTGAGGATGATATACACACTGATGAGAGTGAGGATGAGGCTTAGGATGATACAACATCTTGCCACAGTAGAGTTCATTAACAGCACTGTTACCTTAGGTGCCTTAAGCCCATTGTTAGCTTGTTTTGTGGGGGCCCCAAACAAATCAAGCACTTCAGCCACAAGAAGTGCCACTTTTGTGGCTGAAGTGCTTGGTATGTTAAAGTGTGCATGTCCTTTTTAAGATCCAACATAAGGGTGGATGGGAGGGCCCAAGGACAATCCCATCTTGCACCACTTTTCCTTTTAGCTACCGCTGTGTGCCAATGTTACTTACATGTGCTATATACTATTCTGTGCTTAGCAAAAATCTTAGACACCCATTGATGATGCAGATGACTCAGCACAACATTTTAACATCTGGAGGTAAATGTACCAAGCTGAGAGTTTTCCGGTGGGTTTGAAAAACCAATCAGATTCTGCCTGTCTCCATCAGATCACTGACAAGGCTGGCCCGGTTAGCTCCCCCCTACCCTATTAGCTCTGCCCTCTCCTGCTGGGTAAGTGTGGGGGGGGGGGTATTAAAGCAACCCAAATTTTTCTTTTCAAAAATTAAAAGATGGTGGTATGAAGAGCGACTCAGGGCCCATGGCATGCCCGGGCCATGGTAATATGTAGCCCCCCCCCTCTCGACACCCCTGTCATATGTTCAATTCCTTAACTATAATTCCCACCCATACAACAGGTAGCTATCATATGCATTTTTTATTCTTTTATTTTCATTGGAAACCACTGCTCGCAATACCTGGTTTAAAACATAGCATAATATACTCCATGGCATTCATAGTGGTATGTAACGAGTCATTCATCTTCTACATGTGTATTACATTACAGACACTGGGTAAGGCAAAGCCCATATTGATAATACAGAATATAATTCTAATTCTCGTTTGTTTTAGAAACACACAGTAAAACCTATGATGTGGTTTTTGGAGGCTTGTAGTTAATTCATGGCATTCATGCCCTTGCATTTTAGTGAACAGAAAAAATCTCTCTGATGTAGGAAACTTGAAATGTGCAATACATTGCTCCTTCCATAGACATGTAAGGTTTGACATGTTGGTAAACAAAGATAAATCATAGTAACCCATATAGTAGCTGGAGAATTTTGCAGAGCTCGCAGCAGATGAAGGTAATCCAGTTCCTGAAAAGTCCACTCACTAAATCTTAAATTGGCACATAACTTAGTGAAATGGCCTCATAGATAAACAGAAGCTGAAAATAAAACAACTTATCAAAACCTAAGCATTCTCTAAATATGTGTGTGCAATGCACCTATCTCCAACCCATAATGAGACATAATACATACCCCTCTGTTAGTTACCAGCAGGCTGAAAATCTGCCATCATCCCCTCCAGGAGCACATGCTAAACTCACAGCTTCACTCAACCTGTTTTCAGTACACCATCAGCAAATGTCACTATCGTTGTAAACAATGGGCAAATGTCACACTAATATTGTGGTATAGCAAATGATTTCAAATTAAACTTTTTCATTTTTGATATGCTTTGTAGAAACAACTTTTGTTTTTTCAAAATGAATTAAATCACAATATATGTTATATTTCGTATTGTATTTTGTGGCATGTGGACGACAGTTACTGCTATTCACCTCAGTGAATGTCCTATTCCCTATAATTCAACAGTAGGTAACATATTTTTTTCCCAGGGGCCTCACAATTGACTGTTGGTCCTGACAACAAGGAACAGGATATATTACATATGTGGAGGAGAAACAGATCACATTAAAATATCAGAATACATGTAAGAAGGTGATTCACATATGACCACTCTGAGGGCCACTTTTTAGCCCCCACTCTAAGCTGTGTGCTCTGGAAATCAAATAGCGTAAATGTAACGTAACGAGAATTCCACCCAGATGAAAACTGAGAATCTGCTTTCATGAACAGTTTGTAACATTGCATTTTTCTGCCTGGAAGAAACAAAGCATTCTGCAGACCGACCTTTGATGTAGATAATAAGAAATACAGTTCTCCTATCACGCAAGAGCACTTATATTTTTAAAACGCTGCATGCAATATATTAACCTGAGATGACTCCTGAATTGAGTAAGGGGACTTCACAAAGATATCTTCTTCAAAGCACAACAGACTTCATGTGTTCAGGTTAGGGGTGTGCACCGGGCACTTTTAGTGTTTTGTGTTTTGGGTTCTGATTAGCTTGAGGTTTTGGGTTCTGATTTGTTTTGCCAAAACACCTGACGAAAGGTTTTGGTTCTGATTTCGGGTTTTGGGTTCTGATTTATTTTTTAAAAAGCATAAAAAGCGCTAAAATCCTGTTTTTTGGTTGTTTTCCATTCCTACGCTATTATTAACCTCAATAACATTCAATAACAATTATTTCCACTAATTTCCAGTCTATTCTGAACACCTCACACCTCACAATATTGTTTTTAGTCCAAAACGTTGCACCGAGGTAGCTTTCTGGACTGCGTAGTGGAGTGGGCCCGGTACCCAATTTGGTACCGGGGCCACAATACCTACGCCTTCAAATGGTCTGAATTCCACTGCACAGCTGCCTGCTCCTACATCCTCTGCAGCATATACAGGGTGTAGTTTGCGAGCGTCAATACCTCTTGTTTTTGACAATGACAGGTCATTTTCATTAATTTTGGAATTGGCAGCAACACTGAATGTAGTTTAATATCTGATACGCATCTATCTGGACTGCGTAGTGGAGTGGCCCCGGTCCCAATTTGGAACCGGGGCCATAATATATCACCCTCAACTGGTCTGAATTCCACTGCACAGATAAAAACAAAGAACATAGTATTAGAAATGGCAGTTCCTCTTTTTTGGAACTATAAAAACAAAGAACATAGTAATAGAAATGGCAGTTCCTCTTTTTTGGAACTACACAAACAAAGAAGGTAGTAATAGAAATGGCAGTTCCTCTTTTTTGGAACTATAAAAACAAAGAACATAATAACAGAAATGGCAGGTCCTCTTTTTTGGAACTACAGAAACAAAGAATGTAGTAATAGAAATGGCAGTTCCTCTTTTTGGGAACTACACAAACAATGACCGTAGTAATAGAACTGGCAGTTCCTATTTTTTTGGAACTACAGAAATAATGAACGTAGTAATAGAAATGGCAGTTCCTCTTTTTGGGAACTACAGAAAGAATGAATGTAGTAATAGAACTGGCAGTTCCTATTTTTTGGAACTACACAAACAATGACCGTAGTAATAGAACTGGCAATTCCTATTTTTTTGGAACTACACAAACAATGACCATAGTAATAGAACTGGCAGTTCCTATGTTTTGGAACTACACAAACAATGACCGTAGTAATAGAACTGGCAGTTCCTATTTTTTGGGAACTACACAAACAATGACCGTAGTAATAGAACTGGCAGTTCCTATTTTTTGGAACTACAGAAATAATGAACAGTATATAAATAAATAAATAGTAAATAGCAGTACCTATTATTTTTTGGTACAGCAGCAACAGTGAACGTAGTTTGACTTTTAAATAGCAGTACCTATTATATTTTGGTACAGCAGCAACAGTGAACGTAGTTTTGCTTTTAAATAGCAGTACCTATTATTTTTTGGTACAGCAGCAACAGTGAACGTAGTTTTACTTTTAAATAGCAGTACCTATTATTTTTTGGTACAGCAGCAACAGTGAACGTAGTTTTACTTTTAAATAGCAGTACCTATTATTTTTTGGTACAGCAGCAACAGTGAACGTAGTTTTACTTTTAAATAGCAGTACCTAGTATTTTTTAACTAATTTTTTTATCTTTTTTTTCAATTATTTTTTTATAATTTTTTTAAATTATTTTTGTATAAGTTTTTTTATAATTTTTGTTTACATTTTTTATAACTTTTGAATGATTTATAAATGACAATGCCCTTAGCAGAACAGAGCACAGGACACAAGCAGCACCACTGGACTCAGCAGGACAGAGCACAGGACAAAAGCACCACTGGACTCAGCAGGACAGAGCACTGGACAAAGCACCACTTGACTCAGCAGGACAGAGCACTGGACAAAGCACAAAGAACAACTAAACTGATCAGGAGCTCCCTAACCCGGGTCTCACATAAACCAGCTGATTGGGTGTCTGGGATGCTTGAGGATGACGTAATCGTTATGCTGCTGCAGAAGAGTCTAGAAGGAGAAGCTGAGAGAAGCTGAGAGAAGCAGATAGAATGTCACATTGGATGGAAGAAGAGGTCAGAGAGTTGCTAAATATCAGAGGGGAGGAAGAGATAAAAGGATAAATAACAGGGACTGTAAGGGATACAACTGTTTATTCGAACATTGCAAAAATCATGACAAAACATGGCATAAAGCGCAGCCAGCAACAGGTTGTGAACAAATTAAAATCCCTGCGTAAACAATATGCAAAAGTCCATGAAAACAACCATCAGACTTACTTGATCCAAATTTTTTTGTTCATCTGTTACATAATGTCTGTTGCCAGAATCATTAAGGGTCAAGGTCAGTTCCTTGTTGTTTCAGTTGTTATGGGGGAACAAGTTGAACTTCATCAAGAGGAATGTGACCTACAAACCGAAGGATGAAGGTGGCCTGGGAATGGTAAACCCAGTGCTATTCTTCAGTACTGCCTTCTTGAAGCTTCATCGCAGGAGTCTCTTTTTGAATCTCCCTCTCGGTGGGTAGCTGGCTTTCGTGTTTGGGTGCACCCATTTCTCAACGCATGGTTGGATGGGGGTCCCGTAAAAATTCTTCGAGTTAAGCATGGATACCTCCCGGCCTATGTGGCTCAGGGTTTAAAGGTGACAAGGAAATGGCAGATTGAGGTGTGTGAGGCAAAAAACTCCATCTCCTCTCTAAGGGTGTTGGAGAGGAGGATTTTGTGTACTCACATTGATGTGCTCCTGTTACTAATGGATTGTCCAGGTGATATGAGCTCGAAGGGTCTGTCTTTGGTGAATTCCAAGCGGATTCCTCCGAAGTTTAGAGATCTCACTTGGCTTGCATTTAACGGGAGGCTCTTCGTTAAGGGGTACCTGAAGCATAGGGGTGTCGATGATTGTGGTTGTCCACGGGAGGAATGTCACATGGAGGTGGAGACCATGGACCACTTCTTGCTTCAGTGTCCTTTTAATATAGAGGTTTACAAGGGAGTGTCCCACGCCTTAGGCCTTCCGTGTCTTTTGGGGCTTAGTTACCCTGAGTGGATGTATGAAGCGCTCAGTAGGTGTAGGATTTTGATTTAAGCACTCGTTTTTTAGTTAGCGTAGTTGTTAGTTTTTACACGTGGAGCGCACAATGTTTAGTGTCCATTAGGGGCAAAATCCTTCCCTGTAGTGAGGTAGTGGATAGTATTCTGCACGAGGTTTGGAAAATAAGGGAAATGGAGAAGGGTGGGATGGATGCTGCGAGTTGGGTTAGACTCTGGCAGGGGTTGAGACCTCCCTAAGCGGTAGCTAACATCTTGCAGTCTCTCCATTCTTGGCTATCTATCCTGTTTTAATCACTATTAGAATTTGTGGAAACCCTTTTTTTATAGCAAGGTTACATACATTTAAAGTTTGTTTTCATTACCTGACAGTAAAGGATGTGTGGGTGGTATTATAGATTGGTGGCTTCGTTGTGGTAATGCAGAGTATTGTGCTAGGAGTTGGCATGTTTCTCTCGTGTAAGTTTTTGTTTTGTTTTGTGTTTTTTTTTTATATTTATGATGTGGTGTATTAGTTGTTTTGTGGTGGGATTGTAGTAGAATTGGGTGTGTGAAGTTTTGTTTATATTGGTCCTTTTTACCCTTTGGATAATGTATATAGTCTATTTTATCTTGGACAAAGTGATATTAGATATATTTTTGTTGCAATTTTTTAATAAAAACATCAATCCTTACAAAACTGCAGCTACTTATTCAAAATGATAAAATATGGTGACTTTGCCCATTTTGCCCCCTGATTTCATGCCCAAAACCTTGTTGGGTCAGGCTAAATACTATTGGAGTTTGTATAAGGGACCCACTTTAGTATTAATCTCATGTGAAATCAGTGATCCAACTTGATTTAATATTTAAAGGTAAGCTTTTCTGAATAAGAAGCTGGAGCATGAATAAGCTAACTTCAGCCTCGTACCAGAGACACGGATTTCACAGCAAGTAAACAGGAGGAACCATATTTCTTTAGACGCATTTAATGTAGTAGAAGAATTAAATCGTTTTAGCTATATACAGACTATTGTTACATACTCCTGTACAAAATGGGTGTGGTGTGTGCAAAATACAATTTAGTGGCATTGTGCGCCTTTATTTGTGCACCAAGAGCAGTGTTTACAGCACAGCATTACTCTTTTCATCTGCTAAGGAATCCTCTGCAGCCAATCATTGCAGTTACCTGTGCTGATGTAAAATCGCATTACCACCTACATTAAAAATTTTACTAATGTGACCCCCCCCCCCCACCAAGCTGGAGCCTTCGGCTGCTACCAGCAGCATTTTAGTTGTTATATAAAACATCCTTATCAAGTAATTGAAGCTGCACTACCGCATATATAAAATATTTTACTTAATGTGCCTATTTTCCCCTACCCAGTGCCTATTTTTCCGCTGGGTTTTAAGTTTCTCTTAAAGGTTTGACCAAAAACTTTGTGATCGAGAGGGCTGAACACAAGTCATAATCTCTTGATTGCTGCTCATGATTCCTCCTATATATAACAGTAATACTCCTTACAAGCGCTTCCAATGTGATGCTGCCAATCCACAACTAAAGGTGCCACTCCACTCAAACTAAAACTTTACAAGCATTGAATATACAAAATATAGGTTATTAGTAAACCAAGTTCTCTTTCAGTCTTGTATGTATAGTAGTAGTTCTTTTCAACCTATCAAATGGATTAAAGTCATCAGTCATCTCAGAAGTTGTCAAAACAGCATCAACAATGTTCCATCATACATTTTTTTTTAAAAAGCATAGTATAGTGTAGTAATTATTTTCCAGTATGGAAAAATGATCATAAAACCTTGTAGCAAATTGTGACCATGAATGTGTACTTTAAACCTTTTTAATTAACACCTCTCTTGTGGTTGCAGTTACTTAATATTTGATATAGCAATCATTTCAATATTCCCAATAATTAAAGTGATAAGAACACTTCTTTCCTTAATTTGGTTTCCTCTTTCGGTTTCTTTATTCAATATTGCTCAGTTGATACAAAAGATACAAAGAAGCTAATCCTGGCATGTCAAAAAAGTAAAATAACACTCACATTGTCACAGTAATGCCTATACAGTTAGAAATAAATCCACATACATTCAAGTGAGTTTACCCCTACAAGAGCACCCTCTCTTTTACTCCTACAAGAGGAGATATCAGTGTGTTGTGTAGAAGTAATCCCGGGATGTTTTGCTGACAGATGTAAAACAAATCCTTCACAAGGTGGATAACTTGCTTAAAAATTATTGTCCCTCTGCCAACGCATTTCAACCCAACAACTGGGGTATTTCTATAGGCATAGGGGGCTTACAAAATCGCCATCCTTTCATTGTAAAATCAACCAGTCAATGGAGATATATTTGAAAATATCAGTTATGAATGTACTAATGTGGACTCTACATATAATAAAAAGACAAATTCCACACAAAAATGTGTACATTCAACACTTAATTAACTTGAGAATCATTCCCAGGGGCGGACAATACAGAGGTGTAAGATTTCTCCTTATATCTATTTTTCTGCTTTCCCCTGGGCTGCTTAACGACAATGACCTCTGTGCATGTCCGATCCTAAGTCGGACATACGCAGTAAAAACTCTGGGCCGGAACCCTAAGTTGTCGTTAGTAAAGTCATGGCCAGGACAGCCTCCTATCGGATGTGTAGGGGCTTATCTTCTCTTATGTCGTAACAATGTACCGTCTGCTGGTGTAAGCCAAGAACCAAGATCACTATCCAGGAAACACAAGAGCAGATCTGGGGATAATTGTATTAAGCAGCAGATTGGTGAAATCCCCAATATTCTGTGATTGTGCCAGCCATATAGTAAACGATAATTTTATTAAAGGCAAAACTCGCCGTATAGGTATGCGCTTATGTTAGGGGTGCTTGATTCTGTGTGCATATTCAATGTAGTTAGTAATGTCAGGTCTTTTCAATACTCTTCTAGAGCCTGTGGAAGGGAACAAGGGCAGCAAGACACAATAGAATACACTTTGTGGACCATTTCATAAGCCTTTAACAATTGAGTTTGATGAGTCTTTTGTACAACATGCAGTTCTCAGGCCAAGGGAAAAACTCTGCCCCCGAGTAATATTTAAAGCTGATAGCCTGGATGAAGGAATCTTTTGTTACTAGAAAATATCTATGTACCATTCAAGAGTTAAAGAGAGCAAGGTCTCAGACAAGTCTAGATTCAGAATAATTCTCCAGGGGATTTGGAGTATCCATCCAGTAATGAATCCAGAAAAATCATCAGAAGCCTTTAGCACTGGTTTAGATTTGAAGAGATACAACAAGTTTGTCCACATCAGATATTTTCGCATGGAGGCTGAATTTGATATTTTTAGCCATCAGCAAAGGGGATTTTCTCACATCCATAGCCTTTCAGAATGCCTATATCTATGTTTATGAATAAGTTTGAAAAAAAATACATTTTGATTTTTATTTAAATATATATTTCAATATGTTTATTATTCTACAGACATTTTATTGATGTATTCATTTTGTTGGCAAATCCTCTGCGCAGTATATTTTGCTTTATTTTCTCTATTTTATTAGAAATCACAGACTCCTCATACAGCTGTGAGATTTGCCATACATTGAATATTTAAGGTTGTTAAACACTCAGGGCTAGATTTACTATCAGGCGTGATGCATGGCGGCTTCAAACCGCCATGCATCGCGGCGGTTTTCCGGCGTGTTTGCATTGCAAACAGCCGGATTTACTAATGGGCGCTTGTCAGCTTCAATTCGAAGCCGCCGGCGATGTAACGGCGGGATGTAATGCTCAAAGCCGCCGGCGGCTTTGAATAGAACATGGCGCTTTTGCTTTAAATGACGGCGCTTTTGTGTAAAGGCGGTTTTTTTGAAAATTACACCTGTCTCCTGGCCTGTTACTATTGGCTATTTTAAAAATCAGGAGATTTGACATCACAAGCCCTATATAAACCACTGGCCTGACACTTTTTCTTTGATAGGGGTTTGAGGAGTTTTTTGAGAGGAGTTTGGAGGATAGTGGTTTGCTGAGAGTTGGTGAGAGTTGGAGTTTGGTGGATTGGTGGAGCGATATCTGTTTGAAGTGTGAGTAGTCCTGTGGTTTTTTCCTGTTTTGTACATTTATTTTCTCATTTATTTTCTGTCTTGTATTTTTTGTATTTGTCCTTTGTCTGTGTTACTTGTGTGTGACTGTGTGGAGAGTGTGTCTGTAGGTAGTGTAGTTTGTTCTTTGTGTTTGTAAGTCCTTCAGTGTTTTGTGTTTTTCTGTCTTCTGGGTAAAAATGTCCAGAGATAGGAGGGGAGAACAGGCTGAGGAGAGGGAGATGGAGGTTGAGGGGTCAGAGGAGGGAGAGGGAGAGGTTGAGGAGACAGGACAGGGCAGGAAGACCAAGACAGGGAGGAATGTGCGCTTCTCACATGATGAGAATTGTGTGTTGGTGCACAACATCATTCCCTGCTACGAGGTCATCCTAGGGAACCTGGCAGCCCGGACTCCTCTAAGGCGGCGTCACCAACTGTGGGGGAGAGTCTGTGATGCCGTGAACGCGGTGGGCCCACTGAAGCGGACAGTGGCACACTGCCGCAAGCGCTTCTCTGATATTAAGAGGAGGCTTAAAGAGAAGATGGCCCAGGAAAGGAGGTCGACAAGGCGCACGGGTGGTGGCCCCCCACTTCGTATGGAGTACACCACGTACGAGGAGGAGCTGCGCCAGATAATGCCGGCAGAAATTGTAGAGGGCATAAATGTCCAGGACACCGACTCGCCCTCTTTTGGCCAAGTAGTTGGTGAGTTATTTGTTTTTTTTACCCTAACAGTATTTTAACTGCTTTTCTCTTTTTAAAACTGCTTTTCTCTTTTTAAAACTGCTGTTCTCTTTTTAAAACTGCTTTTCTCTTTTTAAAACTGCTTTTCTCTTTTTAAAACTGCTTTTCTCTTTTTAAAACTGCTTTTCTCTTTGCAAACGTTTTTTTTTTTATTTTTTGTTTTCTTTTTCAAAGTGTATATTTGCCTCTAATAGTTTGTAAAGGTTTTTTTTTCTCATAGAAAAAAAAAAAAATTGTAAACACATTTGTGCAATAAACAGTATATTTGGATTTTTTTTTTTTCTGGAAATACATTGTATGCTTTTTCTAATATATCCAGAATCGCCAGGACCGCAGTTCAGTCCCAGTGCCAGACCTACACCTCCACCTTCAGCGAGAGATTCGGGCACAGACGAGCAAGCAGGTGCGTGATTTCTGTTTAGGAGAGAAATAATGGAGTTACTTGATTTTCTGTGCAAATGTTGCTGTCAATGTTGTTTTTTTTTTTTCTTTTTATTGTTTGCAATGAGAAGTTAGGGCTATATTTTACTCAACTGATATGTTGCCTATAGAAACCCATCAGAATATACCTTTACTTTATTTATTGCATTCAACAAAATGACAGCTAAAATCTGATTGGTTGCTATAGGCAACATCTCCACTTTTGATAGCATGCACTTTAGTCAAAATAACCCAGCATGTACTACACAGTCCTAATGATAATGGGTATTAAAAGGATAATAAGTGCATCCGTAAGCAGGTAGCATAGGACTAGAAATCAGGAATGCAAACATTGTGAAAGAATCTGTAGTTGCTAAAGATTATTCTTTCCTATCCAGTGTTCAGAATGCAATATACAAACATATTATATACTATATACTTACCGTCATTTTTCATACACAGGGCCCTCTTCATACCAGCCACCTCAGGCGGAGTCCCTGGAAATGTCCCCTGAGCCAGAGGATCTAACAACCATCACCCTGGTAACAGTGGATGCCCCTGTGTCTGGCCTCCAGGAAGTTTCACCTGGCCCTGCTGAACCATCACACCAGCAACCTGCACCTGCACCTATGGACCCAGCCAGAGAAATGGCGCTGTCTATTGGCGCATTCCAGCAGCAACAGACATTATTAATGGACAGGCAAACTGGGCACATGTCACAAATTGCGGCCCAGTTGAGGCGAATACACCGCTCCACGAGCCAAATCCCTGCTGCAATAAACCGGCTGGCGAGCGCTTTGGAGCAGACAAATGTGCAGCTGGCCCAAATGTCTGGGTCTGTGGACGCCATGCATTCCTCCATTCGCGAGGGGAATGCCAACGTTATCCGGCTGGCAGGCCAACTCCAGCAGGAACTGATTGCCCGCTTGCCGGCCCCTTTTTCATCGGCCTCCACCAGTGCCGCTAGCACGCCTACCACATCTCTACAGAGTACTCCTCCAAGGAGAGGTGCTCGCACCAGGGGTGGGCGAGGGAGGGGAGAGAGTGGCACCAAGCATAGCGATATGCCTGCAAAAAGACATCGCTAGCACAATGTTTGTTATTTATTAATGTTTTGTCAAGTTTCTATAACGATTATACGTTTTTATTTATTGTGTTCTGCAATAAATGCAGTTAAATTTCTATTGTGTCAGTCTTTCTTTTCTGCACATTAAACAAGAGTATTCTGATTTTTTAACAACTATGCACTAATTTCATGTAAACATTGACCTCTGACTGTCACATTCCAGGGATGTTCATATTTACCACATGAGGAGTACACACTATCCTGTTTTTAAAGGTTCCAATGTACAAAAAATTTACAATAAAATACTAAAATTGCACTCACATAAAACACATTTTTGAGCAAAAAATGTTTTTCATACTATGTACTTACAAGTAAAGTAGTTTGCAATTAGACGGTCTCTAATCTCCCTTCCGCCCTCTGTGCTCTGCACATCACCAGATGTGACACGGACCCCTTCTTCTTCACTGTCTACTGCAATAATCGGTGGGGTAAGTTGATGTATTGCTAGATTATGTATCAAACAGCCAGCCAGGATAATTTCAGACCCCTTTTCAGGTGCATACATAGCCACACAACCCGATTATTCTAGTAACCTGAATCTAGTTTACCAAAGTACAAAGGTACGCTATAACACACCTCTACTAAATCAGTAAATAAATTGCATGGTGGGAAGACACAAGAGAAAAAGAAACCAAAACAACACTGCAATTACAAGACACTGGCCTTTTAACATATACAATCCCAAAGTAAAAAAATTTGTACATGAAATGGCCCTTTTCCTTCTGTTCTGATTGCCCAAATATCAGAAACAGCACACTGTTTGAGCAATCTCGCCGCTCACAAGCAGCGCTTTCATTTTGGTCTATTGAATGGCGGTTTTCCGGCGGCTTTATAAACCCCCTAATAGTAAATCCGGCTGTTTGTATGTTGAACATTGTTGAAACCGTCATGGCGATGTATACAGAGGCGGGTTTGAAAACATCTTTTCTGGTCGTTTGGACGGCGGGTTTAGCCTTAGTAAATCCGGCGATGGCTAAACCGCCGCCAAACCCGCCGAAATTCGGCGGGTTTACAAACACGCCTGATAGTAAATCTAGCCCCCAGTGCCTTTAGGAGTATTTCCTTTGAAGCCTATTCTTATATACCTCTTGCACTTTATCACAGGAAATTCTCAGGTTCTGGGCCAGCACTTTCAGTTCACCTGCCCTTCGGGCTCAGGGGCAAACACAAGATTCCTGGAGGGGGGTTTCCATGCCACACCACCAGAGTGGGCATGACCAGCATGCAAGGGGCTTGGCTGACAGTTTGCTGGTTCGCCGTTCAAGCATGTCAATCCTAGCTGAAAATTTAGATATGGCTGCGTATAAAGTAGATTGTATGGCCACAAATTTCTTGTCAATAATGGGGAGCAAGATGTTTAGTATGGTCTGAGCTATGGCCGATCCCTGGGCTATAGGAGGGATTGACATATGAGGGACTTACCTGGATGTGAGGCGTCCAGGGAGTCCTTCTCCACTCCTATCAACAATTAGGCAGCGCCCGTGCAGATGACCGGGACGGGGAACCAATCAGAGTTCCCCGCTCATCTGAATCTTGGCACCACAGCGAGCTAATCAGGGCTCGCAGTGATCAGGCTCTCCCAGATCCGTGCCCGCACCTCTATACATAGCCCTTTTGCTAGTAGAATAGTCTTTTCCTCTCATCAGGCACAAGGCCTGTGGGCAAATCAGGCATTAGGCCTGCGGCACATATAGTGGACCCAAGGCCCTTGCAGTAATTTGTGGGCACAATGCCCCATCCTCAGGGAGTTGGGCACAAGGCCCCAATAGGTAGATTGAGCAGGGCACAAGGCCCTTGCAGCAGCTGGTGGGCACAAGGCCCCAAAGTTAGTGAGTGGGCATAAGGCCCCATAGGTATCAATTGCGTGTAAGGCCCTGGATGGTAGCAGGGCAGAAGGCCTCTGATTTGAGGTAGGAGAATAAGCCTGGCATTGGTGCGAGCAGTAGGCTCCTGTTTTATTTGGTGCAGATAGTTCGTTAGGTAAACGTTACCAGCTATCATTATTCTGGGGTCAGTGTAGCCAGGGGCATTGAGCATTTAACCAGTATACTGTATAGTATTGTGCATTGTGTGTGGCTGTGCTTTGTATATCTATTCGCAGGTGCAAGACGTCAGGCCCCCATTAAAGGTAGGCTCTTGTTCCTGTCCCACCCTCTCTCCTTTGTGTTGTTCCTTTTGGGGAATTAGATCATCACCATCACCACACATACGGTCAGGGGTAGGATACACAGCAGTTTTCCCTTCACGTAAGTCCAGAGCTGGTTAGGCCATGGTTGAGTTCCCCATTGTCCGCACAGCACACCCCCTGTGAGTTCCAACAGGCCCCACATTCGGTTCCACTTGGTGCCTGATGCTGAGTTCCGACAGGTCCGTCTGACAGTTTCAGTATAGGCGGTGTTACCACAGGGTGAGGAGGGTCTAGTTTGAGTTCCAGCAGCGGGAGCTGACGGTTCCAGACTGAGGTCCCTGACCAGGTGACGCACAGTTTCTGTGGGTTCCACCACTGTGTCTTGGTACTGTGCAAGGTTCCCTAGCGAGGTGACCTGCTCCTTGGTAAGTCCCTGGGATTTGGGTTTAGTGTAGATTCCCCTAGCGTAATCTCCCTCTGACCCCTAGTTGATTCAGGGTTAGGTTCCCGGTGGATCCGCTGGTAACAGTGTAACGGTGCCCCACAATAGCCTCCCGGTTATAGTTGGTGGGAGGCTGGGTAGTGTCGTTACAGGTGACAGAAGGATGCACGGAGGCAGGAGCTAAGGGGAGGAGTGATCTGGTGAGTATAGTACTAAGTCCCCTTTGTCTGAACGGGCTCCCACCTTGTGATGGGTGGAGTACTTGGGCAGGATTGTTCCCAGGCCCTCGTACTCGCAGTGCCGAAGTAGTAGCCTAGAGCAAAACAAGGTGTCGGCTGCCAGGGTAGAGTGGGTGTCCCTGCCTCATAGCTGTCACCTCGGACATTGCCTTCCGGTCGAAGGGTAGCAGAGCCTCACGTTTTTTGTTTCCCCACAGGGGTTGTACCGGTTGCGTGCAGGAGGAGGAGCAAGGCAAACCTCAGATCAAGGGTTCGTGGACAGTGGAGGTGGTGTTCCATAGTGTTCCCTCGGGATCAGGTGAGTAACTGGGGGTGGGATATGGGATTGGGCTGCGTGCTTTGTACCCTTTTTAGCACCCCTTACAGACAGGCAGAACCTCCCCTCTGCTCTCCCTCCCCCACTCCCCTCTGAGAGGGGCGAGACAGGAGGGGAAGCAGTCTTATTCGTACTAGGTCAGATTTGCTGGCTGTGCGTTTTTACAAGATTTTATTACAAAATGTATCCATGTTTTTGCCAGCAAGGGTAGTGCCTGCAAAAAGCAATGCAGGCAACAAGTAAAGCTTTACAGGTTAAGTGGTATATGTATACGTGACTGAGCTATCCCAATGAACTCTCTCACTTTAGGAGAAGGGAAGAGTAGCACTACATCACTGCTGTCAAAATGAGAGGATATAGAAACCCAACTGTGTGAGGGACTGGGCTAGATTGTCAATATCCAATTTTCAAAAAGAGAAAGACACTCCTAAAAATGACACATGTGAAATACAGTGGTATATGCAATAGAATAGTGCAATAATGAATAACAATAATATACAAACACATAAACATCTAATCATTTCTCAAGGGCGACCTTCTATCTAGCAGGCTGGACGAAGTGGAGTCTGTAACCACGGCTGGGTGTTGTATTGTAGAAAGGCTCAGTCCAGTCTCTCCCGTGATCTGTATCCAAAAATCTCACTTATATTGACAATAAGATGAGCACTCATTGAAGGCTATTACTATAGGGAATATTCCACTGAAGCCTTTAGATGGCTGAAGTCAGCAGGGGTTCAAACGGATAAGATCTTGTGGATGTGAGTCCTGAAGAGAAAGTGTTAATGGCAATGTTCTACAGGCACAGTGTAGTGGGAGATGCAAGTGGGGGGGGGGGGGGGGGCAAGAAAAGGTCAGGACGGGTTATTTGTAAGGTAGCAAATGTCTTCCTATTTGTCCACCAGCTACTGGATATAATAACAAAGTGTCAGGAGGTGCCTACCAAGAAGGTATTTCATTATCAGATGACCCGAAATGTGCACTAGCAATCTAGTCTCCCAAAGAAACAGTCCATGCTAAAGACATTTACAGTGTGGTGCAGCGTGTTCATAGGTTAATGAAAGTCAAAATAGAGGTGCACTCACCCTGCACATAGATCTTATGCGTCCTGTCTTCTTATAGTGTAGGGGTTACCAATGGGGCCCCAAAAGAGGAGTACAGCTTCACAAAGCTGATTGTGGAACTTGTAGCTGAGATGATGAAGGAAGACCCAGGCGCAGTTAAAGGGGTGGTAGACGGTATCCAGTTGAGGCACCGGGTTTACAGACGAGAAAGAGGGTAGGTCCTCTTACCATGAACAGGCGATATCATAGCCGAATCAAGGAAATTATTCACTGATGAGGACAATTATCTCCCGTGCCTCCAAGTGCACAAGGGGAGGTGTGTGCAGATAAATGCTGTGTGGAATGTGATCTGCGATGGGAAAGGCCAATTTAGCAGACGGCTGCCCGTATTCACCAACCTCAGTAACAGCACTAGACTTCAGGATGCACTGAAATTATTTTCCGCCGGATCAGCGTAATAGAGTTGTGGGACATCAGTATTTCAGAGCATTCTCCTCTAAATAGCCAGGTAAGGTATAGCCCTCACCGGGTCGGCTTCTGAGAGCAGGTAGGTGGTCTCGTCATCAGTAGGAGATAAGACTTGTATCCCCCAGCAGTTCACTTGAATAAAGGAGTGTGTTGTGCTCTCCATCTCATTCCCTAGGAGTAGGGGTTTCCGGTTGTAATATAGTCACTGGAGCGTGGCTTATAAAGGATGGCAAAAGCGGCATAACCGAAGTCAGGGCCGAACAGTGGGTATACTGTTAATTTAATGTTGGGGCTGATTGGAGGGAAAAAGGTCTATTTATTAAATGTGCATATTATTATTGTTGGGAATGGAGGGTGGTCTGATTATAAAAGTGCTACTGATTTTACGCCGGAGCTCGTTGTAGTTTTCTAAATCTCATGTACCCATTTTTTTCAAAATAGGGCATCCAATATTCCAGGATCAAGACAAGCAGGAACTGAGCTAAATCAACTGCTACAAGTGGTGAAAGAAACAAGACAGGTAGGAGAGAGCAGGACAGTCTGTCAACTGTCCTGAATCTGATGGGACTGCCCTGAATTTGGGTGGCTGTCTCGCTTAGTCAGGATTTGGTACGACTGCAAGGACAGTTGGGAGGTATGTCACACTTCACAACGTACTGCTTGGGAAGGCAGAGCTGTGTGCATCTAACAGTAGTGCACACAGTACTGCCTGTGTATTGGTCTAAAATTTGTCTAAAATGATAACCATGTTACGTAATAGGGGCCCTGCTGTCTTAAATACCTTTGGTCCCCCGAGCCTTAATCCAGCTCTGGTTGGGGAAGGGGCACAGCCTTCAGAGCAAGCCGAGGAGCTCTAAGTATCACAAGATTTGGTAATCTTGTGAGACAAAGAGCTTCCCTGCTCTTTCTACAGGAAGTTCCTATCCTGATGGATGTCAGCAGCACCAGAAGCATAGAGAAGTACAATGGGCTGGGGGTGTCATAATGTGGCCGGGAGGGCATGATAAATGTAATGTTTTATTACAAAATATGTATCAATGCACCATGTTGACCACACCCCAGCACAATGTGGTCACGCCCTTTTTGGCACGTAGTTTTGTTGCTGCTTGTCTATGGGGGGGGGGGCACCAAAAGTTCCCAAATTTCTCTTTCTGGTCTTGTACATACCATTAGCTGATACTGGTAAGCTCTATGCTACAAATAGAGAGTCAAGCTGCACGTAATACATTTCTATCTCACGGGACACTATATAACAGCAACCTTTGCAAAAAGTACTGTAATATTATTATCTGGAATAGAGGTGGGCCTCTGTGCTTTAAATGCCAGGGCTGATTTTTAGTCCCAGTCCGGCCCTGCACTAAGGCTTTAAAAATTGTTTTCTATTGTCTTATTAATGCCATACTTGCCAACTCTTTTGGAATGTCCGGGAGACTCCCGGATTCCGGGTAGGTCTCCCGGACTCTCGGGAGAGTATGGCAGCCTCCCGCATCTGCCTACTTCCTTTGGAAGTGGGCAGAATTAGATCCAAAATGCCATATTTCTCCGGTAATCGCAGCATTTGACCCTGCCCCTCGCTATAAAATGACGCATAATGATGCCTCATTACGTCACAGGGGCAGGGCAAAATGACACGATTTGCTAAGCCCTGCCCCCTCCCTCCTGTCGCCGACTTCAAGAAGTTGGCAAGTATGATTAATGCTTCATTAATGCATTTCCTTGTGGAAGCACAGTAGCTCAGTGACTAGCACTTTTTGCTGTACAGAGGTCATGAGTTCAGGGCCTTATCTGTGTGGAGTTTGTATGTTCTTCCTGTTTTTGTGTGAGTTTCTTCCGGGTTCCTCTGTTTCCTCCCACGCTCCTAAAATATATTGGTAGGTTAATTGGCTGTGTGTGTTAGGGAATTTAGACTGTAAGCTCCAATGGGAATGATAAATATTCTAAGTACAGCGCTGCAGAATTGGTGGCGCTGCTTAAATAAATGGTGATGATAGTGATTATGATTTTCTTCCAATAGTTGTCCCAGATAGCACTCACAATTCTACAGTATACTCTTTATAATCATAAGACAACATCGCCATCTAGTGTTCAACATGCTTCAGTTCATTGTACAGCTTTTCATCCTAACATAAGACCTCATTAGCTGAAGAGGGGCCAAATGTAAATTGTACATGCAGTTTTACAGTTAGGATGGGTCATATACTAGTTGAACTCTAAGCTGCAGTGTAAAAATAATGCTGCCCAGAATTTGTTTGCTTTATGCAAAAGCAGGCAGATATTCCCTGCATGTAATAAAAAAGGTGCATTTGCAGCCCTTGCATTACAACATTGTCTAGATTTATTTGCACTCATTATTTTGATGTGCACTTATAAGACTTATAATTGGCGGATGTGAAGCCACCGGGGCCCGGGGATTTGCCATTTTTTGTCCTTTAATGGTTTGCTCGACTTCCTCGTTGAGATGTTCAAGGGACAAGGGATAATTTGGGAAGTCTGGAGTTGGCTAGGAATTCAGAGATCAGAGTAGCATTGGGTTGGTGTGCTGGAGTGGTGGGGGAGGTTGGGAGGTTATAGAGCTTTGTGTAATATTGTTGGAAGGCTGTTCTGATGGCCGCAGGATCGTAAAGAAGCTGATAAAATGTTTTATTTTAATCAAATTGATGCAACCTATCTAGGAGATGAAATGTTGATTTCAGGTTTCTGGGTCAGATTTGACTTAGGAGAGCAGTTTAGGATAATTAGCTTAAAAAAGCTGACTGTATTGCTTAGTGATGTGGATGCCCAAATATTTAATCTTCTTTTGATGCCATTTGAAGGGGAAGTGTTAGGTGAGGGGTGATCTACCATCATCTGTGAGGTAAAAATCAAGAATTTCTGTCGTTTGAGGATTTAGTTTGTATCCTGAAATACGGCTTTAGGTGTCAATTTCTGCGAGAAGACGGGGCAAAGAAGCAAACAAAAGGGTCAAGATGACATCTTCAGCATATAAAGAGATTTTATGTTCAGCTTTCCCTACGTTAATTCCTTAGATGATATTATTGGAACGTATTTTTGGTTTGAATGGTTCGAATAAAAGCGCAAAGATTAAAGGTGAGAGGGGACAGCTTTGCACGTGTACCATTAGAAATTGAGAAGGGAGAAGATGCATCCGCTGCCCTAGGGGATTGGTATAGGGCTAATAGACCATATAAAAATGTACCAGTAAAGCCCAAGACTCTAGACATCGAGCAAAATGATCAATGATGGCTGTTTACAGGAGTGAATAGAGTACACAAGGTCAATAGCTCGTCTGGTGTTGTATAAGGCTTGGCAGCCTGGTATAAACCCAACTTGATCGGGATGGACCAGGGAGGGGAGGAGAGTGTTCAATCGATGGGCTAAAATTTTTGCCTAAATCTTGAGGTCTATGTTTAGTAGTGAGATAGGTCTTTAATTAGAGCAAGAAGTAGCGTCATGATCAGGTTTGGGTATGACAACGATAAGTTTCTGAAAAAAATCTGTCATGTAAGGGGCAAGGACCTTAGCAATTTTTTGGTAATATTAGGGAGTGAGACCGTCTAGGCCTGGGACAGAGGCTGACTTTAGGGTCTTAATCGCTAAACCCGCTTCTGCATGTGTAATATCTGCATTCAAAATGATGCGCTCAGCGTTTGAAAAGATGTGGTAACGGGACGGAGGATAATAATAAAATGCTTTATAATAGTCTTGAAATTCCTGAGCGATTTGCACTGGGTCATACACTGGTTGAGAATTGTGTGCTTTTTTTTATTTCAGTGATTAGTCCCCGAGCCTTTTTCTGGCCTAGTTTGTTGCCAAGTATTGATTCAACCTTATCAGCCTTATCATAGTATGTTTGATGTAACTTTTTGAGAGTGTTTGCTGCTCTGCGAGAAAGAATTGTGTTCAGCTAACCCTTATGTGTGGTAATCTGCGTTAGGAGTGTCACAGATGGGCGTAGTTTATGTTGGTTAAGTAGAGAGGTTAGTTTAGCCTTAAGGGAAAGAGTCTCCTGAGCTGCCAATTTTTTAGCAGCCGAGGCTTTACTTATCATCTTGCCTCTAATGGTCGCCTTATGGGCTTCCCAGAGGATACCTGGAGCTATTTCGTCCGAGGTATTAATTTCAAATTAATCTATGATAGTGTCCTTAATCTCGTGAGAGGTTGTCTGGGACAACAAAAGATAGTCGTCGAGACGCCATAGGTGAAATCGTGGGGATAGATTAATCAAGTGGAAAATTATATAAACTCCTGCGTCATCTGTCCATGTAAGGGGGGAAATCCCTGCGTCCAGTATTGTTTGTGTGAGGGAGTGAGAAACGAAAATCATATCTATACAAAAGTTATTGCAGTGTGGAACAGAGTAATATGTGAAATCTTTAGCATCAGCGTTTTTAAGGCGCCACATATCATGTAGCTCTAAGTTATGTAAGCAAGTGAAAAGAAAGTGAAAGGAACTTTCTGGGTGGCGGAGGCAGAGGATCTATCTAATGTTGGATATAGTATTGTATTAAAGTCGCTAGCGAGAAGTATATGATTCCGTGCAAGGCGCCCAATACGTTTAAACACCTCCGAAAAAAAGGAGCTTTGACCCTGATTAGGTACATAAAGAGAGATGAGTGTAATTTGTTCAGAGTGAAGGAATCAAATAAGGACCATCTGGATCAGAATACGATTTAGTTAAGGTAAAGGGAACCCTGTTGTGTATTAATATTGGTACACCATGTTTTTTGCAGTCTGTAGAGACAAAAAAAAATGTTTCTGTGTATTGCTTACTTTGAAGGCGAATATGTTGACAGGTGAGATGGGTGTCTTGAAAAAAAACTAGATCAGCTCTCTCTCTCCTGCAGGCTCTCAAGACCATCGTCCATTTAGTGGGTGAATTCAGGCCATTTATGTTAATTGAGAGTACTTTGAGCGCCATGGGTGAAGAGAATTAGATCAAAAAGCAAAAGAAAAATATGAGCATCAACTCACCTGGAAACCTGGGAAGTGGACAAGAGAAGAAGACATGAAGTATTGGGGCAGCACGGTGGCTAAGTGGTTAGCACTTCTGCCTCACAGTGCTGGGGTCATGAGTTCAATTCCCGACCATGGCCTTATCTGTGTAGAGTTTGTATGTTCTCCCCGTGTTTGCGTGGGTTTCCTCCGGGTGCTCCGGTTTCCTCCCACACTCCAAAAAAACATACTGGTAGGTTAATTGGCTGCTAACATATTGACCCTTGTCTGTGTCTGTCTGTGTCTGTCTGTGTGTGTGTGTGTGTTAGGGAATTTAGACTGTAAGCCCCAATGGGAGTGAGTTCTCTGTACAGCGCTGCGGAAGATGATGAGAAAGACGTGGCCTACAAAGGCCAAATCCCTCAGAGAAGAGAGCCCCGGGTGGGGCCATCAATGATACAATCATACGATGAGAAAGCACTACCATAAAAGTAAGGGTGTTGTGGGGATGGGTAGCTTAGTGAGACAATGGAGGTCCCACTGAGGGGCCATGTATAAATGTCCAGCACAGAAGGCTGGGGTGACCAGAACAGAGAGTGATTAAATGACCAGGGAGGGGTGTGGAGGGGATAGAAGGAGGAGGATTGAATAAAGGGGAAGAGGTGGGAGGGCTGTGGATAGAAAAAGGGTGGGGGAAAGAAGGGAACAAAGAGGTAAAGGCCAAGAAAAAGGAGCAGAAGGAGAAAAGGAAATGGGGATCGAAGGAGGGAAGGAGGAAGGAGGAAAAGGAGGAAGGAGGAAGTAAAGGGACTGGGGAGAAGAGGCTGAAATGTAAAACGAAAGGAAAATGGAAGAAAAAAAAACAAAGGGGGGGGGGGGGGAAGAAAAGCAAACTCTAGGAAATTTGAACTATAATAAGACATAAAAGTTATAACATAAGCATAATAAGGTACATATAACATCGTTAAACATTATAACTTGTAAGAAATACAATAATATGCTGTTGTCCTTGCTCCTGTAAGGGAATTTACTACATGAGAGACTGAACTAAAGACGTATAACAAAGGCAATATTACTATTAAGTGTCATTGGGGAAGCAGAACAAAATTACTGAGTCAGCAAGGCTAGCGAGAAAACAAAAGCTTCAACAACAACAGACATTAGGCCTGCGACATGTGGAAACTTTAGTAAAAGGAAGAATGGATATCTTTGGAAGTGTGCGACTTCTACCAATCAGCCTGAAGGAGTAGAAACTCTTGCAGTTTACAGTCCACTGTAGTCCAGTCAGGAGGAAGTGCCAGATCTCTACAAGATCTTGAGAAATTATTACGGATCTGGTGACATCTGGAAGAATATCAAGCTTAGAGAAAATGTCTTGTCCTTGGTCTAGGGATTTGGCATAAAGGACAGAGTTGCATGCAAATACTTGTAGTTGAAAATGAAACCCCCTTTGGTAACAGAAGTTATGTGCCCTAAAACTTTAATTAACCATATCATTATGTTTTTCATCTCAATCTTTTGTTATCATAAGCAATACACAGGAGATTACACAGATGGGGTTTGGTGGAGTGAAGGCATTCCCACTGAAGTACACCTAGTTTTACAGGGCAGTGCAGAAACAAAATATCATTTTCCAGAGCTTGTTGTAATGAGATAAAAGGGTGCCAAGCACAGCCATTCCATCTCTGCAAAAGATGAATGAATTGTGGACCAGCTTGAAGCTGGCAGATATTGGGCCATCCTTAATTTTAATGAGACAAAACAGTTTCCATACTGTCAAGATTGTGGATAGCAGTTGGGATGGAAACAGTGGCAGACTCAGGTGTTCCACTGCTTGTCAGCCCATCTAAACTATGTATTTTGGTTGCCTTGACAGTCTTGGACTAAGGCTGAGTACACACTACAGGGTTTTCAGCCGATTATCGGGCAGCTCACATGATAAATGACCATTTGGCCCGATAGTATATGTGCTCCAGTGATAAACGATTATCGTTCCAAAGCACATCTTATTGTTTCATTTGATTTTTAAACTAAAGTAAAAATGTTGTTCAATAATGGAACAATATTGTGCCAATTCTGCAGTGTGTATGCACTCACAACCAGCATTGTCCATACATGCCTGTGGAGTGTGCAGAGTCATAATATTTTCAGCTGATGGTTATGACAGATGAAGAGCACAGATCTGAAGTTAAATCATGTAAACATGTTTATATAGTGTGTTTACATGAATCGGCATGCTGATCGGGACTTTTGTATAGTGTGTACCTTAGACATTGCTTATCAGCTCTTTGAGGGATGGACTGAATAGCAGATGTGATTGATCAATGGTGGGTTTATTAGGCTGTCATCAACATTCACTTATTACCTGTAATGGCATTAGCTTGCCTAAGTGTATGCGATCTGTAGCCTAGTGTCTACAAGTTATTGACTCTGCTGGTTTTGACCACTCTTTCCTGTCACTTGCCTCAATTTCAGCTTATTACTGGTTACCCTGTTTGCTGCCTGTATTGACCCCAGTTTGTTACCAGTTTTTCTGTTTGCTGCCCATACTGAATTCTGCTTGTTACCATTCCTTACCTGTACTGACTTCTGTTTGTTACAGTTTATTCCTGTCTGCTGCTAAAACAGACCTTGGTGTGTGACTTCTGCGATTCTGTTTGCCGCCTATCCTGATTTTGGATTGTATCTAATTTATGTTGTCAGTTTATATTATTGCTTCTACTCCTAGTAGGCCTAGCCATTTACAGTCATTTACATTTTTAGTGGATAGTATCTTATATCCATTGTCTTCAAAAGTGGTTAGGCACTTATATTCTTTTATGTCATTACATATGTATAAGTTTTCAATTTTGTCCCTCTGTAGCAAGATCTATATTTGGCCATATAGACATTTATATTTTATATTAATATTTATACATGTATGTATTTTTAATAATGTGCAGTATGTTTAATGGATTTATACATATAATGATTATTGAAATAAGTCAAGTAAAATTTAATTTCCCTTTAGACATTTTCAAGGTTTAAACAACACACCATATTATGGTGGAAATGCAACACTGAGAGGAGATCCTGAGGCCGAGTTTTGGGGCATGGCTGCATGAATCGCATCATTAAACCCTGGCCCAACCCACTTAAGAAGTGGGCAGGATGTGAGAGTTTGGACTACTTTCCCTGAAGTCCGGGAGAACTTTTAGAAATTCAGCAGTCTTCTGGATATTCCGGGAGAGTAGGTAACTAAGTTTTATAACCATTGATCTTCTGTACCACTGCACTATGGAGCAAACAGCAAACATTTGAGCAGTCCGGATATTGTGTAAGAAGGTGGTGGGGTGGGGGGGATGTGTGAACGCCCAAAACGCTGGCGAGCTCTTCCTTGGCTTGCTCTTGGCTCTTCTCCTTCTTTCCGGTGGGCTTCTCTTGCAGCGTCTTCTTTTCTTCTGGCGCCGCTCCAGCGGTGTCCATTTTCCTTCGCCGCCGGACTGTTCTGCTTATACAGCCATGGGCACGCCAACGTCATTGACCGTCGCTGCGAGCCCTGATTGGCTCGCGATGCTAAAAATTCAAATGGCCGGAGGGGAGTCATGATTGGCTCGCCTGTTCGGCCACTTATTGGCCAGCAGCGGGAAGTGAGCCCTGATTGTCTCAGTTGCCCACGGCCACCGGGACCTACAAGGAAAGAAGAAGAATACTCACAATTGGAACGCCGGAATGGTGAGTAGCTTCCTTTTTCTTCCTTCTTCACCTCATCCGCGGGGCACCTCTCAACATATTGTAGTTAAGCTGATTTAACATCTATGCAATTTCCGCACTATTCACACGATTCACAACCCTTTGGTCAGATATTGCAAGAGTGTATACGCTCCCACAATCATGTTTTATGATACATAAACAGTTTGCATCTGTTGATTTGGTTATCTAAACTTCCTAAAAATACTGATCAATGATGGAATGATGTCGGGCAAATGTGTAAGTGTGTACGTACAAATGACTGTCTGTCCAACACTTCTGCCGTTAGTTCCTCCAATATATTGTAGCAGCATGGGTATATCTGCAGAGTGTGTATGAAATCACAGGGGTATATTTACTAAGCTGCGGGTTTGTAAAAGTGGAGATGTTGCCTATAGCAACCAATCAGATTCTAGCTGTGAATTTGTAGAATGTGCTAAAGAAATGCTAACTACTATCTGATTGGTAGCTATAGGTCATGCTTCCACTTTTTCAAACCCGCAGTTTAGTAAGTATACCCTATAATCTTTTCAGAAAATGGTTATGAGAGATGAAGATCACAGATCTGAAGGTAAATTGTGCAGTTGTGTACACATGAATCGGCATGTTAACCAAAACTTTCAATCGTTGGTGAAATCTTTAGAGAAATTGCATCTGAAGTATGATTGCATAGGTGTATACCCAGCTTTACTCATTAGTGAACTGATTAATGAAATATCTCAAGCCTTATTTATTCAACCTACTAATATCTCCGTACAATAAGTGGGACACTGTTTCTAAAGGATATTTTTTAAATTATGTTGTGGAAAAACGGGGTCCCACTGGACTACGAACTTTTTATTCATCACAGTTTATTGTACTTTTTAAATCGTGGCCCAGCCTAGGTATATACACCAGAGTAACAGTGTATTATGTATATTGATATTTCCTGTTATTAGGTACAGTTTGTCTGTGCTATTACCTGCAATATTGTATGATATAAAGACTGTGTCATTTGGAAATAGCTGGACAGCAGAAGCCATATTGCATGACAGGATGGAAAGTTGTGTTAGCTAAAGTACTTGAGTTAGCTAAGGTAATTACCATTTGTCTCAAATGTCCATTATTATGAGGTGTGGCATAGATCTAGACTGCTTGTAATCAGAATAATGTATGAGTGACATACTATAGCTAGTTGGCAGCCCAAGTTAGGTATCTAGGTCAATAGGTAATCTATGTAATTTGTTTAGAACTTCTAGATTATGTGCAATGTGTCTCCACGGTACTATACTGGCTGGAATAGCATTGGAAAATGTATTAATATGTGTAAATATAAATGTTTTTGTATCAAAATATATCATAGACTCAGATCATATAACGCTGCAGATACAACATGTCAAATGTCTTAACGTTTCACGCAAGCGTAAAGTGTCATTCCCTGATATAATATTGTAACCTTTTGTTGAGTGTATTAAGCTAAATAGTTAATTCAGTCAAGCCATTCCATTGTATAATCAAGGTAACAGAGACAATATGTCTAACAGTTAAATAATTTAAGTGTCCACTGTTAGACCCATGTTGAAAGAGGGAAGATTGGGACTTCTTGATTCCACTCCCTGTGTTAACAGCCAGGAATATAAGGAAAGCAAAATCTCAGTAGATTCATTCTATCTTGGAGGATCTTGGTGAATTTAACACCAGCAGTAAGGACTCTGGGCCAGGCATTGCGGTGCCGCTGGAAGAAACCCTACCAGGATAGGGACTGTGAGCCAGTTTTCCAAGCTGGGCAACATAGAAACTGTCTAGCTAAATGGTAGCAGTAATACTGCAGGAGGAAAAGATTCTGAAGGATGCTGAGAAGGTTATTTTAAAGTTCTGACTGCAAGAGGGCGCTGGAGGGTACACACTACCATTTACCCTGTACCTTGTGAGCACCTTATGGTGTTGTGCTGTCATAATAAAGCCTTATTTTGGGTATATTTGGTCTGCCAGAGTGAGTTGAATCCCTCGGAGGGTAACTGTGACAGCTAAGGGTGGTTTCCTCACATATGGCTTGTTAACGCTCAGATTATAGATTAAGCAGACCTTTTCAATTGTTATCAGGCATCTGTGTCAGATTGTGTCAGGATTCCTAGTATGAACACCATGGAGAGTTGTGGTAGTGAAAAATAATATCTTTATTATGAACACAGATAATAGATAGGTGCAGTCAATGGTTAACAGTATGCCTAATCCATAGAAACAGCAGGTACCAGGTATAGCTTGGAAACTAGCAGGAAAGACTGATATCCAGGTATACAGATGAAGTGCAGGCACAAGGAGACTGAATACCAGGTTAGTCAGGAGGCATGAGGCACTGCATGATTAAATGCAGATACAGGTGGAGACACTGGATATCAGGCACAAATGGTGAAGATTCAGATTACCAGATTTAGTAGATGACAGGAGGCACCGGAGGATCCATGGGAGAATCAGGCAAAGGAAGGTCAGGCAAGCCAGGGTTCAGAAGCTGGAATATCCACAATGATTCCAGGAAGTAAACAGGAGCAAGGTCAAACCAAGCTGAGGTCTGGGTTACAATAGGAGATGAAAACATAGGAGAAATGGAGGAGTCAAATGCTAGGAAAAAGTCAAGGTCCAAACAGGAGTTTCACAGGGAGACCAGCAGCAGCAAAGACAATTGATGAACTGGCTCAGATTGATGAGAAAGACAGTCTCTTAAAAGCCAGATGCAAGTGATTAGACTTCAGGTGTAATGATGAAAATTTAACCCCTTGTAGACAGGATCATACGAAGGCAGTGCAGCCTCTAGAGCGTAGATACTGAACTGCAGCCTGAGACAGATTGTGATTTATAATCTAGTATAACACCATAGTATAATATATTAGTTTGTTATAATATATACTATTCATATGTGTAGATAATTTATATATATTTCTATCAATGTCCAGTTATCGATTGATTATATTTGTATGAATTTGTATTATATGAATTTTATTTCTATGTACTACATACTTTTAAGACTATTATTTTTTCAAATAAAATTAATTGACTCATTTCTAATAACATTTAATATTTAAAATCAAAATAATGTATTACTTACATTAAAATCACTATTTTTTTTATAATTGATGGATAATCAATCAGCACTACTTCTCTCCTTATCTTCCTGTGTCTGCTGAGAATTGTTGATTTCCTCTTGGCAAGCAGCTGCTTCTTCCATTTATATCAATTGTAATATATACGTGTTGTCATCAAGCACCGGAGGCATTATTTTTCTCATCAGTGCGAGAGGGGCACTTTTTTTTAGCGAGGCCATCAAAAGGGCCTATGGCAACTTTGACAGTTACAGTATTCCATGACACAGATGAGAGAAGTTGTTCATGGGACAAAAATTGCTTGAGGACTACACCTCCCCCACCCATCCTAAAAAAACAAAACAATGTTGTAGAGTGACACAGTCAAAGCTTAGACTTCAATTGCATTGAGAATCTGTGGGATTAAATGAATATTCCCATTAAAAATGTTGAATTAATATTTAAGCTTTTAGTTGCACTACCAATATTAAAGATATAAAACCTGGATTGGCTTTATGTAAAAAGTATACCATGTTATTTACATCACGATATTTAAATCCACATTCAAAACACAACATCTGATCTGAGCAGGCATAAAGGTAGCATTGATCGCTAGTGATAATTTGTAGGAATTCTTGAATTAGTACTTGTACAAGTTCAAACAAACACCAAATCTGCTGACAGGCGCCAATCTAAGAAACCACTAATAACTAAAACACATAAATAAATATAAAAATATATACATAAAATAAATAGAATAAAAAATAAAAAATAATAAATAATAAATATGCAATGTCCTGGACACAAATAGAGAAGAGAGATAAGAGATGAGTCTTCTAAAGAGTTCTCCAAAACTTCAAGCTTTTCCGTAGGTCCATATGGAAAAAAAGCAAAAAAAACAAAACATAGTGCAGACAATAAATCCAATCAGAAGATAGATAATAGCCCTTAGTTGCCCGTGCACTCGTAAGCACATATAAACACCACGTGTTGAAGAGGACACTCTGAACCCCTCAAGAGTACGCACTCACCAGAGGGCATATATAAACAAGCGTGTAGATATAATGATGCTTCCCTTATAGAGGTAAATCTTCTAATATGGGACTCCAAACGACCATAGTATTACCAAGAAGAAAAAAGATGGCTCCATAGTGTAAGAACGTACAGCACTTTATTCACAATAAACACGGATAAAACAAAAAGATATACAAGCGGATATCATGAGAGAGAAGTAACCCGGGATACTGCTCGCAGGAGATAATCTTGTGACTTTTATGAGACGCTTGGTGCAAGTTATAGGACGGTAAGGGTCCATCCATTCCCGTTTGCAGGCTTGTTCTGTCATTGTATATCTTTTTGTTTTATCCGTGTTTATTGTGAATAAGGTTCTCCGGTCGGCACATGCGCAGTTGCATGAAGAAGAGAAAGTGCACCGAAGAGAAGGAGATCCGGAGCCAGCGCGACCGAAGAGGCAGTGGTGAGTATGGTTTTTTTTATCACAGAAACAGCAGTTTTTCGGAACTGCTGTTTCTGTGTTCCATTTTTAATAAATTTGAGAAATACATCAATCCTTATTCATGCGATAAGGATTGATAAGTATTTCTCGTTTTGTCCGATACATGATAAATGTGCCCCAATGTCTTCTATAAACAGCGATATTGTACCAAGTTCAAATCTCAGTTCTTTAAGAAAGTGAATTTACATTTCTGTAGATGCACATACCAAGATAGTCCATGATCTTCTGTGCACTAGAACAATCCCTTTCGAAAATAAAAAACTGCTCCTTATCTCCCCTGGATAGGGGGGCAGCTTGAGCCGAAGGTGCTGTAGCGAACAGAGTCTCCGAGTACTGTAATGTGTTTGAGCATGCGCAAGCGAGGTTCAGAAATTTTGCCAGCTTCCAGCTGTCAGAAGGTTGTGTTTTCTTCCCAACAAGTGGGCGCACATGTGTAAAGGAAAGAAACGTTGCTCAGTTCCTCCTGTTATAGGAAAACAGTTCCCAACATACAATTAGTGTTAGAACCCTACGTGTTTTTTCCAGCAGGGCTTCTTCAGGGAGTGTGTATTTGTGGTAATACATGTAGAGGACATGTTATTTATAGGGTCCTCACAAAAGAGCAGTGGTAATCAATATCCCGACGCTTGGGATATTGACACCAACTATACCTACAAACAATCCCTGAACACTGAAATAATGACCTAATTAAAAAGTACACTTACCTTAACCCCGATGGCAGAGATAACAGAAAGCACGGGTATGCGACTGCTAGTAAATGCGAAGATGCTGGATGTCGCTGCTTCATTATGACGTCACCGAACACAGCGACATCTGGTAAGTGAGGGGTTAGGGTTATGGTGCAATGGACGGTGATATCTTACCTGACGTCACAATGCAGCATCGGTATCCAGCATCTTCGTATTAACAGCAGTCGCATACCTATTCTCTCACTTATCTCCGCAGTCGGGGTTAAGGTAAGTGTACATTTTAATTTGGTTGTTATTTCAGTCTTTGTGAGATTTTTCGAGGTATAGTGGGTATCGGTATCCCAATTGTATGGATATCGTACCCAACCCACAAAAGAGATAAACTTTTGTTAATTGTTGGTCTCTCTCCTTGGGTGGCCATATTAAAGTAGTCCCAGTATCATATTGCACAATAGTTCATCATAATCATGTTTTAGTTAAAAATTAAAAATAAAAATTCCATAGATAAAGTGGAAGAGTTCTTCTTAGTAATGTATACAAAGCAGATGTCTGATATACATTCATAGGGCCTGATTCATTACGGAACTTATGCAAGAAATGTAGTAAGATTTCTTATTTAAGTTTTCTGGACAAAACCATGTTACAATGCAAGTGGTGCAAATTAGTTTATTATTTTGCATATAAGTTAAATACTGGCTGTTTTTTCATGTAGCACACAAATACTTGATAGCTTATTTGTACACTGAAATTTAAAGTGGTTATTTGTATGCTACATGAAAAAACAACCAGTACTTAACTTATGCGCAAAATAATAAACTAATTTACACCCCTTGCATTGCAACACGGTTTTGTCCAGAAAACTTAATTAAGAAAACTTGCTTAATTTCTCGCCTAAGTTCCTTAATAAATCAGGACCACAGTCATAGACATAAACAGCGATGGTGGGGGGGGGGAGAAATAACTCTTAGTAAATAATGCATAACTCATAACTAAGCAGTTTGTTCAGAGAGATAATTTGAGTTGTCAAACAAGTCATATGCTAGTTTTTAGCTGGGCGGCATCAGGTATTACAAGAAGGTGTTCAAGTCAAAATCTAGGTTCAAGCCACCAAGTGGTGCTTAATATTTGATTATATATTTTTTATTTGTACTTATGACAGCTTTGTTATTGTTGTTTGTAAATTCCACATTACAGAATATTTAGAGTTTATAAAATTTGGTAAAATTTCCTGAATAAATGAATTTTGATTCTATGATGTAAGATAATAATTAGTCAAAACTGCATACTTTTTATTAGAGATGCTCAGGTTCAGTTCCCAGAGAACCGAACACATCCTAACTTAGCAGATCCGAGTACCGAGCTGACTCGGCTCGGTACTTTTGCACGCCCTCAGAATTGAAAATGAGGCTAAACATCATAGTCACGCCGTCGTATCTCGGATCTTGCAAGCTTTGGATACTATAAGTACCATCCTCAACGGCGATCCAGCGCTATTTCACAGAGGGACACAGAAGGGGTAGCACAGTTCTCTGCAGTCTCTATTGCAGTTGAGCACCGTCAAAGGTAGAAAAGAAAGAGGAGGGGTAGCAGTGTTCTTCAAAGTCTCCAGTGACATTCAGGAGAGCTCCATTGCTCCATTGCTAATTGTCATTGCTGAAATAGAAATAAAAGCTGCGGCGAGCCAATCAGCGCTCGTGACAGCGCCGAGTGATGACAGAGCGCCAGTGGCTATTTAAGCTACTGGGCGCCGCCATTTTCTCAGAAGTTCGCTGGCAGAGCAGAGAGAAAAGGACGTTGTGGGATGTCCAGTGCGATCAAGAAAGAAGACGCTGGCGGATGTGGCAGTGTGCCCTTGTAAGGGCATTGAGCTACCCTGCCATGAGAAGACAGCACTGGAGTCGCCGGTGGGGTATAGGTAGGGAATTATAAGGGCACAAGTCCCCTAGTTAGCTGGGCTCGGAGCCCATAGTTAGGAAGGGCACAAGGCCCTAGTTAGCTGGGCTTGGAGCCCATAGTTAGAAAGGGCACAAGGCCCTTAGAGTTAGAGTGGGTATCAGAGCCCTAAGTTGAAAAGGACGCAAGTCCCAGAGGAGTAGTGTGGCATGAGAGAGTGAGTCTCAGGCAATAGACCTGAGGTAACAGTTGAGCAGAAGGCTCCTGTTACTGTTCTACATAGCCGGCTGGTTAGGTAGTAGAGGTAAGTGCCTTCCGTATAGGGAAGCAACATGTATTAGCCTGTGTGGTAAAATATAGCACTGTGTATTGTGTTTGGTTGTGCTTTGTATGTTTCTTTCCAGGTGCAAGATGTCAGGCCCCCATTAAAGGTAGGCTCATGTTTCCTACTGTAATCCTGTGATTCTCTGTGTCTGTGGGGACAAGGGGTTAGCTAGAGTACACATGCTGTGAGGGTTAGGACACACGATAGTCATCCTGTCCCGTAGGTACCTGGGGTTAAAAGGAATTCCTGAGGCAGTGATTGGGCACCTCACTGGCAGTGCAGCACAGCCCTTTTGAGTTCCAGGGTTGCGTCCCATGCTTCCAATTGGATGTCCCAGTCTGAGTTCCACAGGGTCTCTGATGGTTCCAGATTGGGGCGGTGTTTCCACTAGGATGTACGCGACCGTCTCGAGTTCTGGTAGTGGCCACTGACGGTTCCAAATGGAAGCCTGCACCCCAGTGGCGCGTTTCCTCAGTGAGCCCCAGTCGTGCAGGTGGAAACTGGTTCTTGGGATTCTGTGAGTGACCCCATAGTGAGAAGACAGTCTTCTCTGTACGACCTTGGTGAGGGACAGGGTCAGCCCCAGAGTAGAAGGTGAACACCGGCTGGTGTTCCCCGTATGTAGAGGGAGGAGGTTTAGGGAGTGCACTACACCCAGTGCTTAGCGAAGTTGCGTTTCCCCATCATTGTTTGTTGTAGGGTCAGGACGCCTGTTGTTAGCTAGTACCAGTTGTGTTGGTGTTACATTTAGCCTCACCGGTAGAGTAGAGGGAGGACGTGTTGTATTCTGTCAGTCACAGGTGACGGAAAGGAGCAGGAGAGCAGGGACTGGAATTTGTAGTGCCCGGGTGAGTATAGCTTTCTTGATTCTTTCTTCCGTTTAGGCCTTCATCAAGGGGTGAGTAGAGTATTTAGGGCGGGATTGTTCCTGGTCAAAAATACTCGTAGTCCCAAGTCTTTGGCAAGAAAAAAACAAGGTGTTGGCAAGCGGTGTTGACTGTGTGTCTCTGCTCCTTGCCGTAGCCTCGGACAAAGCCTTTCTGGTAGGCACGGTCTCAACTTCTGTTTCTTCCTTAGAGGGAAGTGGAGTGATCTGACGCAGGTTCAGTTGCTTGTCTGCTGGAATAGGAAAGAGGGGCTGGGTGAATCCGAAGTGGACGGTGGGTGGTCATCGTTTGGAAGGTAAGACATCTGTGTGCATCTGTCCTGTTCCCTCGCAGGTGTTACACTATCACAATTTTTGGGCAATTCTTTTAGACCAGACCAAATTTTAAAATGCTGTGCAGACTCATCTGCATCACCACTGGGTGTTTTTTCATAGCAGCAATTTCCAGAGAAACTGGAGGAGACATCATTGTGTCATGTACCACTTGAGCTGTCAGCTTGAGGACCAGGAGCTCATTGCATCTCTTGAGATCTGGAACAGTTGGAAAGAAAGAAAAGACATAGCTCTTAAACCTAGGATCAAGCACAGTTGCCAAAATGTAATGATCGGATTTCAAGATGTTGATAACTCTTGGATCCTGGTGAAGCGAATAAAGTACTAAATCTACAAGTCCAACATAATTAGCAGAATTGCTTTGTTTCATTTCCTCCTTCAATTTCTCTGGCTGTTTTTCAAAACGTCTAATTAGGGAAATCACTTGACTCAAACTAACAGTGTCTGCACTCTCTTCACAAGTGACTACTTCGAGTGGTTTTAGCACCTTGCACAACACGGAAAGAATTCTCCACTGCGCTGGACTAAAGCACATTCCCCTTAAATTCTATTCTTCTTGCAGCTACTGCATTCTCCTACATGCTGTTGCAGAATCCCGAAAATGATCCTAAATATTTTGGGACACAAATAACAATGAGCGGGCTTGGATTATCGCAATCCGAGCCTACCCGAACAGTGCGGATCCGAGGGCGATCCGAGCACTGTTCGGGTATTTCCGGCGGAGAGAAACAATGAAAACGAGGCTCTGACTCCAAATCCCGCCGTCGGATCTCGCGATACTCAGATTCTATGAATTCCCCGCTTGCCGCCGCCATCTTCAGTCAGGCATTGATCAGGGTAGCGTGAGGTTGGGTTTTTAGTGGTGCTGTGTCCTTCTCCTCTGTCCTGCTGAGTCCAGTGGTGCTTTGTCCTGTGCTCTGTCCTGCTGAGTCCAGTGGTACTTTGTCCAGTGCTCTGTCCTGCTGAGTCCAGTGGTGCTGTGTCCTGTGCCCTGTCCTGCTGAGTCCAGTGGTGCTGTGTCCTGTGCTCTGTCCTGCTAAGTCCATTGTTATAAAAAAATTATAAAAAAAGAATGAAAAAATAATAAAAAAATGATACAAAAATAATAAAAAATTTTTTTTTTTTTTTTTTAAAAAAAAGTATAAAGAATATTCTACTGCAATATCTAACTACGTTCACTGTTCCTGCAGTCCAGAAATATTAGTACTGCAATATTAAACTACGTTCACTGTTCCTGCAGTCCAGAAATATTATTACTTCAATATTAAACTACGTTCACTGTTCCTGCAGTCCAGAAATATTATTACTGCAATATTAAACTACGTTCACTGTTCCTGCAGTCCAGAAATATTATTACTTCAATATTAAACTACGTTCACTGTTCCTGCAGTCCAGAAATATTATTACTTCAATATTAAACTACGTTCACTGTTCCTGCAGTCCAGAAATATTATTACTTCAATATTAAACTACGTTCACTGTTCCTGCAGTCCAGAAATATTAGTACTTCAATATTAAACTACGTTCACTGTTCCTGCAGTCCAGAAATATTATTACTGCAATATTAAACTACGTTCACTGTTCCTGCAGTCCAGAAATATTAGTACTGCATTATTTAACTACGTTCACTGTTCCTGCAGTCCAGAAATATTAGTACTGCAATATTAAACTACGTTCACTGTTTCTGCAGTCCAGAGATATTATTACTTCAATATTAAACTATGTTCACTGTTCCTGCAGTATAAAGGAATTTGTACTGCTGTATAACTCCAGTCCAGTGGTACTGTCCTGTGCCGCATATAATTTTTAAAGCCTTTGGTGGGTGTGTGTGGTTTAGGGGTACGCTCTCTTGTGCTGCATATAATGGAGTACAAAAATTTGGAGGATAAAGTAGGGAAAGATCAAGAACCACTTCCTCCTCATGCTGAAGCTGCTGCCACTAGTCATGACATAGACGATGAAATGCCATCAACGTCGTCTGCCAAGGCCGATGCCCAATCTCCTAGTAGAGGGCATGTAAAATCCAAAAAGCCAAAGTTCACTAAAATTAGCAAAAAAAGAAAATTGAAATCATCTGAGGAGAAACGTAAACTTGCCAATATGCCATTTACGACACGGAGTGGCAAGGAACGGCTTAGGCCCTGGCCCGTGTTCATGACTAGTGGTTCAGCTTCACCCAAGGATCTAAGCCCTCCTGCTCCCCCCCCTTCTAAAAAATTTAAGAGAGTTAAGCTGTCATCAACAACACAGCAAAAAACTCTGCCTTCTAAAGAGATGTCATCACAAATCCCCAAGGCGAGTCCAAGGGTGTTGGTGGTTGCGAAGCCTGACCTTCCCATCACTGTACGGGAAGAGGTTGCTCCTTCCACCATTTGCAGCAGGCCCTCTGCATATGCTGGAAGGATCACCCACAGTCCAGTTACAGATTTGGCTAATGAAGGTGTGAATGTTGTACACAGGGAGGAGGATATTGATGTAGCTGGTGCTGAGGAGGAACTTGACGAGGAGGATGCTGATGTGGTTATATTAAATGAGGCACCAGGGGGGGAAACAGTTGTTGTCCATGGGATGAAAAAGCCCATCGTCATGCCTGGGCAGAAGACCAAAAAATCCACCTCTTCGGTCTGGAATTATTTCTATCCCAATCCGGACAAGAAATGTATGGCCATATGTACCTTATGTAAAGCTCAAATAAGCAGGGGTAAGGATCTTGGCCACCTAGGGACATCCTCCCTTATACGTCACCTGAAGAACCTTCATAATTCAGTGTTTAGTTCAGGACCTGTGGCTAGGACCGTCAGCAGTCCAGGGACACCTAAATCCCTTGGTCCTGTTGTATCCACAGCAGCAACACCCTCCTCGTCAATTTCCTCCTCGATCTCGATTGTAGATAGTCCTGCAGGCCATGTCACCGGCATGACTGAGTCCTCTTCAATCCGGGATTCTTCCGGAGGATCCTGCAGCGCTGCGCCTACTACTGCTGCTGTTGCTGCTGGTTGTCGGTCATCTCCCCAGAGGGGAAGTCCTAAGAACGCTACGTCTTTCACTAAACAGTTGACTGTACAACAGTCGTTTGCCATGAGCATGAAGTACGACAGTAGTCATCCTATGGCAAATCGGATAACTGCGGCCGTAACAGCTATGTTGGTGTTAGACATGCGTCCAGTGTCCGCCATCACTGGAGTGGGATTTAGACGGTTGATGGAGGTATTGTGTCCCCGGTACCAAATCCCATCTAGATTCCACTTCACTAGGCAGGCCATACCCGGGATGTACAGAGAAGTACGAAAAAGTGTCCTCAGTGCTCTGAAAAATGCGGTTGTACCCACTGTCCACTTAACCACAGGCAAGTGGACAAGTGGTTCTGGGCAAACTAAGTACTATATGACTGTGACAGCCCACTGGGTAGATGCATCGCCTTCCGCAGCAACAGCAGCAGCAGCATCAGTAGCAGCATCTCCAAAACGCCTGCTCGTTCCAAAGCAGGCAACGTTGTGTATCACCGGTTTTAATAAGAGGCACAACGCTGACAACCTCTTTGAGAAACTGAGGGAAATAATCTCGCAGTGGCTTACCCCACTTACACTCTCCTGGGGATTTGTGGTGTCGGACAGCGCCAGTAACATTGTGCGGGCATTACACATGGGCAATTTCCAACACGTGCCATGTTTTGCCCACACAATAAATTTGGTGATGCAGCATTACCTAAAGAGTGACAGGGGTGTGCAGGATATGCTTGCAGTGGCCCGCAAAATTGCTGGACACTTTCGGCATTCTACCACTGCCTACCGCAGACTCAAGCAACATCAAAAAAGCCTGAACCTGCCCTGCCATCACATCAAACAAGAGGTTGTGATGCGCTGGAACTCCACCCTCTATATGATGCAGAGGATGGAGGAGCAGCAAAAGGCCATTCAAGCCTACACAGCCACCTACGACATAGGCAAAGGAGTGGGGATGCGCCTGAGTCAAGCGCAGTGGAGACTGATTTACGTGTTGTGCAAGGTTCTCCAGCCGTTTGAACTTTCCACACGAGAAGTCAGTTCCGACACTGTCAGCTTGAGGCAGGTGATTCCCCTGATCAGGCTGTTGCAGAAGCAGCTGGAGAAAGTGAGGGAGGAGCTGTTAAAGCATTGCGATTCCACAAAGCATGTAGCTCTTGTGGATGAAGCCCTTCGTACGCTTTGCCAGGATCCCAGGGTGGTCACTCTTTTAAAGTCAGAGGAATACATTCTGGCCACCGTGCTGGATCCTCGGTTTAAAGCGTATGTTGTGTCTCTGTTTCCGGCGAACACAAGTCTACAGCGGTGCAAAGACCTGCTGGTCAGGAGATTGTCCTCTGAAGAGGACCGTGACATGCCAACAGCTCCTCCTTCATTTTCTTCCACACCTGTGGCTGCGAGGAAACATCTGAGATTTCATAAACGACCCGCTGGCGGGGATGCTGAGAACATCTGGTCCGGACTGAAGGACCTGCCAACCATTGCAGACATGTCTACTGTCACTGCATTGGATGCTGTCACCATTGAAAAAATGGTGGAGGATTACTTTGCTGACATCATCCAAGTAGACATGTCAGACAGTCCTTATTCTTACTGGCAGGAAATTTTTTTAGCACTTTTTATGCTTTTTTTAAAAAAAATCAGAACCCAAAACCCAAAATCAGAAACAAAACCTTTAGTGGGGTGTTTTGGCAAAACCAATCAGAACCCAAAACCTCAAGCTAATCAGAACCCAAAACCCAAAACACTAAAAGTGGCCGGTGCACACCCCTAGACACAAACAGCATCTCCTGCATGTCATTGTCATTTTTTAAAAAGTTCTGTACCACCAAGTTGATTGTGTGAGCAAAACAGGAAACGTGATGGAATTCCCCAACTGTAATGCTCTAACAATATTGGTGGCGTTAACAGAAATCACATATCCTCAGGAGAGTCCAAGCAAAATAAGCCATGTTGCAATGACATCCCTTAGTTTTTCAAAGAGGTTGTCAGCGGTATTACCTTTGACCTGCGCCTTGTCTCGTCTCTGATAACCACCTCTCACTCCCGCCTTCAAGACTTCTCCGTTGCTGCTAACCTGTTACGGAATTCCCTACCACGCTCAATCAGACTTTCCCACAGCCTTCAAATCTTTAGATGCTCTTTGAAACCCATCTCTTTTTTAGAGTTGACATTATCATCGATAACAGTATGCACACTAATACACCCTCACAATTCTCCCAATCTCGTCTCTGAGCCACACTTGCTCCTCTTGTTTCAGCTGTGTCCTCTTCCCTTTAGAATGTAAGCTCTCTAATGAGCAGGGTCCTTCATACCCTTTTTTTCATGTCTCCATTCATTTTGTCTGCCTTGCCTGTTCTTGTTTTACGTGTGTCTTGTTTTATGTATGTCTTTGTCTTCTCTACTGTACGGCACTGTGGAGCACTGTGGTGCCTTACAAATCTATGATAATAATAATAATCTGCCTCTTAGTGAAGCAGATGATACACAGAGTAGCCTGCCTCTGAAAAATGCGACGTTCTTGGTTACATGCTGCTGCTGTGAAGGCGAATCACCAACCCAGTGGGCTGTTGTAATCATATAATCTTTAGTTTGCCCAATTCCGCTTGTCCACATATCTGTGGTTTAAGTGTACAGTGGATAGAATGGCATTTTGTAGCCCAATAATTACATTTTTTACGAACCTTCTGGTAGAGGTGAGAAACAGCTTTTCTAGTAAAATTGTGTTGTGATGAAATTTGGTAACGGGGACACAAGACCTCAAGCAACTGTCTAAAACCAGCTGTATTAATAGTTGATATTGGACGCAGATCTAATACTAGCATAGTCGTCATGGCGTCTGTGATCCACTTTGCAACTGTGTGACAGCTTTCATACTTGCTTCCTCTTGCAAAGGATTAACAGTCAATTGTTGTAAGCTACGAGTAGTCTTCTCTTGGTGTGCTTCTGGGTTGAAGATCAACCCCCAGCAGCAGGAGCAGCAGCAGTGAGCCTAGCGCTTAAGGATTTATCTGAGGAGTCCTGTATAGGGGAGGAGTCATCTCGCCTTAGAAACTTGGATGCAGGACTAACTCCGATCACTTGTGAGGATATTGATGATGAAGGTGTTGGGGGTGTAGATTGCAGGTGCTGGAATCTAGCTGAGAGAAGGGAGATAGCTGATGCTGGATTGGTTGTTGTTATTTATTAGCATTAGTTTCTGATTTTCACAAAAGCTTTCCATGAACTCGATTCAAATGGCGTAACATGCATGAGGTTCCTAGATGGTTAAGGTCCCTACTTCTACTGACTGTGGCTTTACAATGCTACAAATGGCTAGACAACTGTTGTAAGGATATGAGTAAAAATAATTCAACACATAAGAGGTGGATTTTTTGGTCTTATGCCCAGGCATGACAATGACCTTCTTCTTATCAAGAACTGCTTCCACCGGTGCAGGAGTTACACAAACAACATCATCTTCATCAACACTCTCATTAGCGCCCTCGTCGGCTACACAAATATCCCCCTCATCCTGTTGCAATTCCAAAGTGGCATTCTCAATTTGTGTATCACCGACTACACTTGGGCTATTCATGCACACATCTGTAGAAATGTTTGAAAGTGTATGTAAATAATATTGTAATCTGTGAGGTGGTTAAAATTGACTGCAAATGTCTTGAAATGAGTGTTATTGAGGTTGATAAAAATGTAGGGGGGAAAAAAAGCAAAAATATGTGATTTTAGCAAAAAAAATAAAATAGGGATTTTAGAAAAAAAATCGGGATCCAAACCCAAAGCCAAAACACACAAGGGTGGTTTTACCATAACACAAAGTTAATTCAGATCCAGAATCAAACCCAAACCGAGAACACGGGGGTTGGTAAACATCTTTATATAGCTATTTTAAATGCCCTCTTACCTGCAGGTTAATTTATTTTAGTTAACAATAAGTTCAATAGTGCGTCCATCTTAGGGAAAAGGTAGCTGTATTCTTGTGCTGGCAAATTGGAAGATCCATCAAACTAAACATGATCCCATGAAGTTAAAAATAACAATAATAAAAAAATTAAATGACAAAAGCAAACTAAAAAATATAAATATATAGATTTGATGCTTGCTTTAAATAGTAGCCCCCACATTGAAGGTCCTGTAATACAGTAGGCACTAGGTTGTAGTTCCTGCCATACACTAGTCGCTAGATTGGAGCTCCTGATTATAGATCTTTGAAGCAATAATATTTCATATATTTTATTGGCTAAGTAAACCCAGGCACACAGTTATTTGTCCATACACATTTTTTTTGTCATCATAAAAATCTCCCTGAATTCCATCCGCCAACGTATTAAAAGCCTTATATTAATTTTAATCTAAAACTGAAAAAGTCGCCCTCATGGGGAAAAACATAATATGTTAAAAATAAAAAAAATGAATTTAAAAGCTTGGTGTTGTAATACTCAATAAAGCATTGTTGCTAATTACTTGGCTTACAATTAAATAAAGCTCATTGCTTTATTTGTAAAAAAAAAAAAAAAAAGGTATTTATTTATCAGTAGAACATTACATTTAATTGTCTGGCTTAGACATACAGTATCATTAATTAGTTGGTGGGGTTATGGCTCTGTCAGAGGTATGGTTTAAATTGCTGAGCTTTAACAATACAAATAATTAAAGTTTTGAGTTACAAACCTCAGATACTTGTCATGTTTTTCCATCACCTCTGTCCTACTTACCTTTAAAGCGTCTTCTGATTTTGATGTCTTGCCATGCAATAATGTAGAAAAAGGAGCACTTTATGTGCAGTACTCTAGAGACATCATTATATTTTAACAGTTCAACAGAGGTGAAAACATAATACTCCAGTGCGTGAATCATTTCACAAAAATATATTTCAGAATACATGGAATTTGTAAAAATAAATGTGAGTAATAAAAAAAGACAATGGGGTAAATGTATGAATCTCCGGATTCTTCATCTCCGGCGTGTTCAGCCTCTTCAGCGCTTAAATTTAAAGCGGCGCTGCATTGTAAAGGGAAGTTTCCCTTTACAATGCAGCGCCGCTTTAAATTTACAGCATAGAAATAAACACATCAGACAGTCCCTTTACATACTGGGAGGAAAAAAATCACTACCTAAGCTGCAAACTCTCCAGTGTGTACTCGGAAAGAGTTTTCAGCACAGCCGGGAACCTTGTCAAGGATCGGCGTAGGAGGCTACTTCATCAAAATGTGGAAAAGATGATGTTCATAAAAATTAACTACAATTTCCATGAGGAAGGGCTTTGCTGCCAATTACAGAGACTTCTGTATATGTGGATTCCAGTAGGGATGAATTAACAATGTGTGAGGATGATGTACACACTGGTGAGGGTGAAGATGAGGCTGAGGATGATGACAACAACATCTTGTCACAGTAGAGTTCATTAACAGCACTGGGGGCCTAAAATAACCAAACCTATTCGCTTTGGTGGAAATCTAGGCCCATTTGTGCAAATAGTGGCACACAGCGGACCAAAGTTGATATTGCTTTCCTTATAATGCCCTAGAAACCCAATCTTAACCTTAATAATATTTGCACTTTAAATCATGTGTTTTCCATTAAATATATTAGATATATATACATATTTGCTAATGCAACATGGTACCTTTGAGTTACAGATGTCTGTTCTCTTGGGCAGTAATATTATTTTGTTTGTTTTTATGGGCAACATACACTGATATGCAGTCTTGGGACGGCCTAGAGACTATCATCTCCCTCTTCAAAATTTTATTTTATGTTACATTCTTTGCAGATAAGTTCTTAGGATTCATTCACTAAGTGATGCAGCCATACTGCAGACAGCTTGGTGATTATTTAATAGGGTAAAGACAGTGTTCAGTGCTGCTATTGGATACATGTCTACAATAAATTATGTAATTTGCATTTCGAAAAGCACATTTCCACAAACTCCTACAAAAGACTCTATTAGGGTGACAATCATAAAACAAAAACACTAATTTCTTGGGCTAATATTAGCATTATTACAGATATTATATAAAGATATAATTAACCTTTAAACAATTTTCATGACAAAACTTGTGTTAAAATTAATTTTGTTTCATAAATAAATGATCATGATCAAAGAATTTCAAACAAAGAATGTCACGAAGCAACCAAGTGAACTACTGATTCTGCTAATATTACTGGGAATGTTGCAAGGTTCTAAAAAGTCTTGATTCCTCAAACTACATTCAGTTGACTTCCAAAGGTATTGATGGGCTCGGTCCCCAAAGTGCCTGCATGCATAAATAGTTTGAAGTTCTCTTGGACAGTGGATCACAAGAGTCCATCATCTTTGACAGGTGGTATCAGAGGCACCTATCCAAAGTTCCAATGCAGTGCTTGACTGACCTAGTGGTCTTGGGCCTTAGTGACTAAAGGATATGAAGATCAATTGTGTTGCTTTAGTGTGTTCTGATGCTGAAAATTATCTACTAGATGCTCCTGTTATAGTGGACACCAATGCTAATATAATATGTACATTTGCACAGGGGTGTGAAAGACTTGAGGGAGGAAATTGAACCCACAACCTCCCTATTCATCCCATCTTCCTCGCTGCTTTCCCAGAAGAAGGAGAAGTATATGAAAGTGAGTAAAGGAGGAAAAGGAAAATGTCACAAAGGGAATATTGTAGAGAGACCCACCATATTCTGTAGGAGAAAGATTTTGGGCTAGCCAAAGGAGATGAGCATCACATTTGTCCCAGAGAATCTCTCTAACATTGTGTTTGTTTTCTCAAACTGGTGCATTTAAAGAATGTTATGTCTTTCAGTTGAGTGGCTAATGTCCAACCTTACAGTTCTTTTAAGCAAGATGGATTAACTGTGTACTTTTAGCCTCTACTACAAATTGCAATCCTGGATCTCCAACAAGACAGGGCTCTGGACTCTGCAAATTACTCTGCAATATTGCTGGCTTTGGCTGGTCTGTTTCTCTTCTCCAGCAAGATGGTCTCTCCACCTCCTGCTCTGTCGCTGGTCTCATCAGAAGAAAGCAAAATTGCAGCTCCACTGAGGTATATATCCTATTTTTTCCCATAATCCTGTGCATCTGAGGCTGCTGGGGAGTTGGGGCTGTCAATCAAAGATAAACTCTTCATGGCCTTTGATAAGTCTGCTCGTTAATTCTAGGTAGTACTGGTATTTAGGGGTTAGTTGGCATTATATTTGATTTGTATATGCAGATCTATTTGTGATTAAGGCACCAGCATAGACACAATAAGTAGAAATTGTCACTTTTATCAGTGTCACTTGTAACTTTATACCGTTTATATGTGTATGGATGAAGCAACTATGTGGAGCCACTGCAACTCCAATGACAAGTTGAACTCTAAGCAACATTTCCCTGTCCAGGGATTGCAAAAGAAAACCAATATAAAACAACACCACGCAGTAGAAAAACTACAGCCCAAATTATCACACCTTTGGTCAATACCAGCAAATTCTTTGGCCACACAAAAAGAGCCAGGCCTAATAGTGGTTATACTCATTGTCAGTGTATAGAGTGCAGCATCTACAGGACCCAGAGGTGTATGGGGCTTGGCAATGTTGGAACATCCACCTGAGGCTCCTGCTGTGCGCTTCTGAGCATGAAAGGGTAAATGGAGCATGAGCTGTGAAGCTCCAATCAGTGCTTTACAGCTCATGCGCCAGCCCCCAGTACATTCTCAGAAGAACAGAGGGGGGTCTGCTGGAGGTGTTTGCCAGAATCATCAGGCTTTCTCCCAAATTTTACTAAGGGGCTTGACGATGCCGTGTTCCTCACCTACCTCCTGTACTCCTGATAGGTAGACCCTGAATATTAAGAATATAGTGAGAGCCACTATGTGTATCCTCATTACAGTTCACTGAACTAAAATGTATATATAAATGACTCAATTTAAAGAGTTGTGATTTCTTAGGTATGCCAATATCCAGGAATTATTGCTCCAGGTAATATAGAGGCTAGCCCCTATTCTACAAGCTCCTAGAAGAGCGTCCTTGAGTCTGCGCTTACCTGATTTCAAGAAATACTGTTTAGCATTGCAGCTTGCATAGTGTATCCAACAGTATTCAGTCCATGAAGCCAAGGTGCTGTTATTTCTCTATCCATTTTGAAAAATGGTAACAATTTGTATTCTTTAGCTCCTTCACCATCACCATTGATTCTGATCTGGAGTAACCACAACTCCCCTAGGGGAAACAACCAAATTCCTTTGGCTCCAGGTTGACTGGTAAGATACACTTAGCTCCACCATAATCCAGCATCCAAAACTGATTTTATCAACATTTGAACCTTAGGCATTTCTTTGAAATTGCAACACCCTCTATAATCAGCAGAACCTTAACCACATTTTTATGTCTGAGACAGCTTCCCTCTTGAGGTCCAATTTCCATTATTTATGCTAACCTCATTATTTCTACTACACCTAGAAAAGATCCTCCCAATGAAAAATGGGAAGCAGACTTTTTTGAATCATTGGTTTGGGAGGACTAGGCAAAAATTTAGAACAAATTGGCGAGCAGTTAATCTGTGTAGGAAGAAAGAATGCCTACAAGTTTCTTTTGTATCAACGGATCGATCCCCCATCTAGCAATCACAAAATGTTTCCCTCTTCACCTGATACAGTTTGCCTTGCTATATGTTCACTGCACTAATCCTGACTGCTTGTCCTTGCACAGCAGCTTCCTGGTTCAGCAGTTCCGTAAACAGCCACCAAGACAGGCTCTGGTGGTACTTAGAGGATGACCAGGTCTCAACAAATATGTCCAAAACCTAGGAAACCTCTCCAAAAGTCAGAAGCTACTGGTCCATATCTGGTGTAAAGGAAAAATACAATCTGGTGCAAAGTATACAAAGCTAAACACATGGGGCCTTATTCATTAGTGATCTTATCTTTTGTGGAAGGTGTGATGAGTATTTTAAGAACAAACGGGGAGATAAGAAATTCACAATATAACAAGGAGCAGAAAGTGCAAAGACACGCCGAGCCTTTAGCCTCTTACACAACTGAAAATAGGATGCAATGGATCTTAAGCAATTAGCTCATCTTAAGATCCGCTTCTTATTTAAAGATAAGAAAGTTTTAGCTAACAGCAAATGTGGGAGGTGCGAAGGGTTTGTTTACACATGTAAAAACACAATTGGAGTGTATTATGCAGGACTGCTGTAATCTAGTTATTCGTTTTAACACTTACATTTATATAACCTGGTACAAATGACTTTGAAGTGTTAATGAGCTAAATCAACACACCTTCTTTTTCACCTACATGAAAGATCGTATAATGTATTTGATTTGAACTAAGAATGTGGATACAAATTAATCTCGAAAACATTTGCTAGCATAAAAAAACATGCATATTAAAATAAACATTAGTTTGTTAGAAAAATGTATATTCATTGACGTTACAAAATGCGTAGCGTACTCTTCCATAATTGATACATAGGAGAGTACATACAACATCCACACAGATAAAGGTCATCAGTCAGGAATTGAACTCATGACTCCATTGTTGGTAGAGATGTGCACCAGCGACTTTTGGTGTCTCGTGTTTTGTGTTTTGGATTCGGATTTCCGTGATGTTTTGGGTTCGGATTTGTTTTGCAAAACACCTGCCGAAAGGTTTTGGTTTGGATTTAAGGTTTTGGATTCAGATTTTTTTTGAAAAAAGCATAAAAAGTTCAAAAATCAAGTTTTTGGGCTTATTTTCACTCCTACGCTATTATTAACCTCAATAACATTCAATAACAAGCATTTCCACTAATTTACCGTGTATTCTGAACACTTCACAATATAGTTATTAGTCCAAAACGTTGCAACGAGGTATCTTTCTGGACTGCGTAGTGGAGTGGTCCCCACAATATAATAAGAAAACAATCAACTGGCCTTAATCGCACCAAAAAATGTACCTGGACTGCGTAGAGGAGTGGGTCACCACAATATAAATTAAAAACCCTGAACTTGTATGATTCGCACCAATAATGTACCTGGACTGCGTAGAGGAGTGGGTCACCACAATATATAAATAAGAAAACCATCAACTGGTATGAATCGCACCGAATAATGTACCTGGACTGCGTAGAGGAGTGGGTCACCACAATATAAATTAAAAACCCTGAACTTGTATGATTCGCACCAATAATGTACCTGGACTGCATACAGGAGTGGGTCACCACAATATATATAATAAGAAAACCATCAACTGGTATGAATCGCAAGAGTCTGAATTCCACCCAAAAAGTTTATGGACTGCGTAGTGTAGTGTTCCCCACAATATTATTTAAAAATTTTGCAGCAACAGTCAACGTTGTTTAATATCTGATACACCTCTATCTGGACTGCATAGTGGAGTGGCCCCGATACCCAATTTGGTACCGGGGCCACAATACCTCCTCCAACCATGGTACAGAGCATTCATCATTGAGATCCCATCAAGTATGTTAAAGATGGACAGGGTCGAAGTGTTATTGATTGACTTTGTAAACCAAAAAACTGTCCCTGTTGCACATAGTCGTGCAATGAAGACTGACTTTTTCATTTAAAGGCACCATCTTTCAAGTGTAGTGTTTGTAAGTCATATTATACTTTTGGTAAAATTTGTTTAATTTGTTCCTCTTTATGGTAACTGCTAATAGAATTAAAGTATTAAATAGAAGCGGCAGTTCCTCTTTATGGGAATTAGTAATAGAATTAAAGTATTAAATAGAATTAAAGTATTAAATAGAGTGGTATAGAGTGGTAGTGTGGTATAGAGTGGTCCCCACAATATAATAATAAAACCCTCAACTGGTCAGAATTCCACCAAACAAGTATCTGGACTGTGTAGTGGGGTGGCCCCGGTACCCAATTTGATACCGGGGCCACAATAAAATAAATACACCCTCAACTGGTCAGAATTCCACCAAACAAGTATCTGGACTGCGTAGTGGGGTGGCCCCGATACCCAATTTGATACCGGGGCCACAATAAAATAAATACACCCTCAACTGGTCAGAATTCCACCAAACAAGTATCTGGACTTCGTAGTGGGGTGGCCCCGGTACCCAATTTGATACCGGGGCCACAATACCTCCTCCAAGTTCCAAGTGTAGTGTTTATTACATCTTAACACTACACTAATTCTAGCACGTCAAAACCTCTTGTTTTAAATAATGACAGGGTGTCACTCACCGGACTGTGAGTGCCATTTCCCATGTGTTCAGGAACCGTGGCCGTCCGCCATCCTGAGGGTCTGCGCATGTGCAGCCCTTATCAAGCCTTCAATACCTGTTGCTTTTAATTGATTGGATGATCAGGCAACCCTCCCTATTTAAACCACCTGTGATCATTACCTGGTTGCCTGATCTTGGAGTCTCATTCCCCATGAGCCTCTGAAGGTGTTCCTGTGTTCCTCGTGTATTCAGCTTCTGCTGATTCCTGTTTACTGCTATTGTGGTTGCCAGACCACTTCAACTCTCCTGTGTTCATCGTGCCTGCACTCAGCTGATTCCTATCCGCTGCCTCCGTTACTACTACAGAGTTCCTGCTCACTTCAACTCTCCTGTGTTCATCGTGCCTGCACTCAGCTGATTCCTATCCGCTGCCTCCGTTACTACTACAGAGTTCCTGCTCACTTCAACTCTCCTGTGTTCATCGTGCCTGCACTCAGCTGATTCCTATCCGCTGCCTCCGTTACTACTTCAGAGTTCCTGATTGTCTCAACTCTCCTGTGTTTATCGTGTCAGCTCTCCGCTGCCTCCGTTACCACTACTACTGGATACCAGACCGCCTCAACTATCCCGTGTTCATCATGTTTCAAGTTTCACCTACTACTGCTTCCTGAGTATTGCTTCTTTGATTCTGGATTACCTGCCGTGCACTGCACCAACCTGATTACCGCTTCCACCCTCCAGTGGTCTCTCCTCCTGCCGGCCTTCAGCCTTCAGGTATCCCTGCACGTCACTCTGACAGCCTGCTCTCCTGAACCTCGGTATGCATACTTTCCATTGACTTTGCTTTTGTATTGCATATCTATCTGGACTGAGTTGTGTTCTTCCCCGGAGCCTCCTATCCACTGAAGCTATTGTTACCATTGACTTTGTTTTCTATTGCCTGGATTGCTATTGAGACTTTGTATACTTCAAGCAGCGCTGGTCAGTTATTGTTTTATTGTGGATATCATCGTGGGATCAAGTTCTGTGTGCCCCGTGTATACTCTGCTTTACATTCATCTCCTCGTGCCCCTCCTCACATATATATAGCAGTGGTACAACTTGCTGACGCAGACCACTGACTCCTGTTCCCTGTGACACCTGTTTCAAGTATCCTCTCACATAACAGTGGTACAACTTGCTACACGCAGACCACTGACTTCCCCGTTACCTACCTTCACCTGGATTCCATTCCTTCACTATAGACAGCAGTACAACTTGCTATACGCAGACCGCTGACTCTCACTACCTCCTCGCTACTCCTGAACATTCCTCCTCACTATAGCAGTGGTACAACTTGCTATACGCAGACCACTGACTCTCCTCACGTTTCCTTGTCCATCTGGATCCTCGTGTACATTCATCTACTCATTACCAGTTGCTGCTAGTCATAGACTTTCCTTGAGCATTCTCTCACCATCTGCTGTTTCTCCTGTTCCGTTGTCACCCTGCTACCAGAGAACCATAATACCAGCTATATTACTCTGGTAAGTCCATCATCTGGTGATATCCTGGGCAAAGACTCCTAGTGCCCGTGACAGTAAGATCCAGGCCATGACAGACCCAGGTGCGGAACCTACAGCTAAAGAGATGCTGCAGTATCTGGTTACCCGTATTGAACAACAGGATGTTCGCCAACAACATTTGCTGCAATGTTGCCAGGCGTTAGCCTCCCAAAGAACATCTGTGCAAAATTCACAGCTACTGTTGATGCTCCTGTGCCTTCCTCCGTTTCCCCAGTGCCATCCCAGGTGTCTACTGCTTCCACGCTACACCTGCCTACTCCCTCAAAATATGATGGAGACCCAAAAACATGCAGGGGTTTTCTAAATCAATGCTCAGTTCATTTTGAGCTTCAACCTCACAATTTCTCTACTCATCGTTCCAGAGTGGCCTATCTCATTTCCTTGTTTTCCGGACAAGCTCTCGCATGGGCTTCCCCTCTGTGGGAAAGAAATGATCCATTATTACAGGATAGTGCCAAATTTATTTCCATGTTTCGAAATGTATTTGATGAACCTGGTCGTGTTATTTCCGCTGCATCCAGCATTCTCCGTCTACGTCAGGGTTCTCGTACTGTAGGCCAGTACGTCATTCAATTTCGGATATTAGCCTCTGAACTTCAGTGGAACACTGAAGCGTTAATTGCCGCCTTCTGGCAGGGGCTTTCTGATAAAATTAAAGATGCACTGACTACTCAAGAATTACCTACTTCTCTAGAAGATTTGATTTCTCTTTGCCACCATGTAGACATGAGATTTCGTGAAAGAGAGTCTGAAAAAACAACTTCATTTAAAGCACCTCTTCGTTCAAGCCCTCAAGTTCGCCCAGTTTCATCTCCGGCGATACCCATGGAGATAGGTCGCTCCTAATTAACTTCAGAGGAGAGGGACCGAAGAGTAAAAAATAGACTTTGTATCTATTGTGCTGATTCTACTCATATGCTCAATTCATGCCCTAAAAAAATCGGGAAATGCCAGGCCCTAACCAGTTCTGGAGAGGTGAAGTTAGGGTCCCTGGAGTCCTCTCCATATTCTACGAAATTAAAAGTTTGTGCTTTTGATGTTACAGTTTCCTTTGCTACCAAATCCTTTAAGTCCCAAGCACTTTTTGACTCTGGAGCTGCAGGAAATTTTATTTCTAAATCCCTCGTGAATCAATGGTCCCTACCAGTGATTACTTTGAAAATACCTATTACTGTGACTGCTATCGATGGATCACGCATTATTAATGGTCTCATCACCCAGAGTACGTCTCCAGTAACCCTTCAAATTGGTGTATTACACCAGGAAGAAATTTCATTTTTAATTCTCCCTGTTACTACCAGTCCGATTGTATTAGGCCTTCCATGGCTTCAACGTCACTCTCCTCAGATTGACTGGCACACTCCTCAAGTTACGTCTTGGGGGCCTGAATGTCATCATCGTTGCCTCTCTCAAGTCGTTCCTCTCAAAATACAGCAATCCTCCATTTCACCTTGTTCACCGAGACTTCCTCCTCAGTATGCTTCTTTTGCCGATGTATTTGATAAAACTCAGTCTGAACGTCTTCCTCCTCATCGTTTATGGGACTGTCCGATTGATTTTCAACCTGGCAAGACTCCTCCCAGGGGACGTGTGTATCCACTTTCGTTACCTGAAACTCAAGCTACATCTGAATACATCCAAGAGAATCTCCAGCAAGGATTTATTCGACCTTCTACCTCTCCCGCTGGAGCAGGGTTTTTCTTCGTAAAAAAGAAGGATGGGTCATTACGCCCCTGCATAGATTTTCGTGGACTTAACGCCATAGCTAACAAAAATCGGTATCCCATTCCATTAATTACTGAGTTATTTGATCGTATCAAGGGAGCCCGGATCTTTACCAAGTTGGATCTTCGTGGTGCCTACAATTTAATTCGAATCAGGTCCGGTGACGAATGGAGGACAGCTTTCAACACCAGAGACGGGCATTATGAATATTTAGTAATGCCCTTCGGGTTATGTAATGCCCCCGCTGTTTTCCAGGGTTTCATTAATGAGATCTTCCAGGACTTGTTATATGTTTGTGTCGTCGTCTATCTGGACGACATATTGATCTTTTCGCAGGACCTGCCTTCTCATCATCAACATGTGGCAGAGGTCCTTTCCAGACTCCAGGAAAATTCATTATTCTGCAAGTTAGAAAAATGTTCATTCGAGTTGCCCCAGATTCCATTTCTGGGATATATTGTCTCCGGAGTTGGTCTTCAGATGGATCCAGAAAAGGTGAATGCTGTCTTACATTGGCCTCAGCCAACTACTCTTCGTGCAATTCAGCGTTTTTTAGGTTTTGCCAATTACTATAGACGCTTCATTCAAGATTTTTCCTCGATTGCATCTCCTATTGTGGCCCTAACTCGTAAAGGGGCCAATACTAAACAATGGTCCTCTGAGGCTCTTCAAGCTTTCCAGTTTCTCAAAGAGTCCTTCTCCTCTGCTCCTGTTCTTCGACAGCCTGATGTGACGCTTCCCTTCTTCCTAGAGGTAGATGCCTCTAATGTTGGTTTAGGAGCCATTCTCTCCCAAAGATCGGAGCAACAAAAATTCCATCCTTGTGCCTTTTACTCTCGGGGTCTTCTGCCTGCGGAGAAGAATTATACCATCAGGGACAAGGAGTTGCTGGCTATAAAAGTAGCATTAGAGGAATGGTGATATTTGTTGGAGGGAGCTCGTCATCCTGTGACAATTTTTACTGATCATAAAAATTTGTCATATTTACAGTCTGCTTAATGTTTGAATCCTCGTCAAGCAAGATGGTCTCTTTTCTTTTCTCGTTTTGAACTAATCATAACCTTCAAACCAGCTGCAAAAAATAAAAAAACAGACGCCCTATCTCGAGCTTTTGTGACGTCCTCAGACGTTGAAGATCGTCCCAACCACTCTATATTAGACCCCAAATGTGTTTCTCTGGCTGCTTCTTCCACTAAGGTGCTACCATTTGGGAGAACCCCCGTGCCTCCTGCTCTTAGGAAGAAAATCCTTTCGTGGTTTCACTCTTCTCGTTTTTCTGGACACTCTGGTGAACGCAAGACCTTTGAAATTCTTTCTCGAAGTTACTGGTGGCCTTCTATGAGGAAAGATGTCAAAGATTTTGTGGCTGCGTGTGATTTGTGTTCCCAGTTTAAGACTCCCCGCAGAACTCCAGCGGGTTTGCTTCAACCACTACCCATTCCTTCCAAGCCGTGGACCCATATTAGTATGGACTTTGTTACTGATCTTCCTCCTAGTAAAAACTGCAATACTATTTGGGTAGTGGTGGACAGATTTTCGAAGATGGCACATTTCGTTCCTTTGACCGGTTTACCTTCTTCATCTACTCTGGCTGATTATTTCATCAAAGAAATCTTCCGTATTCATGGATGTCCTTCCGAGATTGTTTCAGATAGAGGAGTACAATTCGTTTCCAGATTCTGGCGGGCCCTCTGTAAGACCTTGGGTATCCGATTATCACTCTCATCCTCCTACCATCCTCAATCAAACGGACAAAACGAAAGGGTCAATCAAGATCTTGAGACTTTTATAAGGATGTTCTCTTCAGCCAACCAAGACAACTGGGTAGATTTGCTTCCATGGGCTGAATTCGCTCATAACAACATGTATCATGAGTCATCTTCTAAAACTCCATTCTTTGTGGTTTACGGTCACCATCCGACTCTTCCGGAATTTCCTGCCCTCCCTCCCACCCAAGTTCCTGCTGTAGAGACTGTTTGTCAGACCTTCAAAAATATTTGGTCTCAGGTCAAAACCTGTTTAAAGAAAACATCTGCCAGATATAAGTCTTTTGCAGATAAAAAGAGACGGGCTATTCCACCACTGAAAATCGGAGATCGTGTGTGGTTATCAACCAAAAATATTCGTTTGAAGGTCCCATCTATGAAGTTCGCTCCTCGTTTTATTGGTCCGTATAAGATCATTCAAGTGATAAATCCAGTTTGTTTCAAACTTCTACTACCTAAGAACCTTCGTATTTCCAATGCCTTCCATGTGTCTTTGCTCAAACCTCTCATCATTAACCGTTTCTCGGTCCCTCCTTCAGCACCTCGACCAGTTCAAATTCATCAAGAGGAGGACTTTGAGATTACTCAAATATTGGATGCAAAAATTTCGCGAGGAGTTCTTCGTTTCCTCGTTCATTGGAAGGGCTTTGGTCCTGAAGAGCGGTCATGGATCAAAGCAGAAGATCTCAACGCTCCAGCTCTTCTTAAGAAGTTTTATTCCAAGTTTCCGGACAAACCCGGTTCCAGGTGTTCTGTGCCCACCTTTAAAAGGGGGGGTACTGTCACTCACCGGACTGTGAGTGCCATTTCCCGTGTGTTCAGGAACCGTGGCCGTCCGCCATCCTGAGGGTCTGCGCATGTGCAGCCCTTATCAAGCCTTCAATACCTGTTGCTTTTAATTGATTGGATGATCAGGCAACCCTCCCTATTTAAACCACCTGTGATCATTACCTGGTTGCCTGATCTTGGAGTCTCATTCCCCATGAGCCTCTGAAGGTGTTCCTGTGTTCCTCGTGTATTCAGCTTCTGCTGATTCCTGTTTACTGCTATTGTGGTTGCCAGACCACTTCAACTCTCCTGTGTTCATCGTGCCTGCACTCAGCTGATTCCTATCCGCTGCCTCTGTTACTACTACAGAGTTCCTGCTCACTTCAACTCTTCTGTGTTCATCGTGCCTGCACTCAGCTGATTCCTATCCGCTGCCTCCGTTACTACTACAGAGTTCCTGCTCACTTCAACTCTCCTGTGTTCATCGTGCCTGCACTCAGCTGATTCCGTTACCACTACTACTGGATACCAGACCGTCTCAACTCTCCCGTGTTCATCATGTTTCCAGTTTCACTTACTACTGCTTCCTGAGTATTGCTTCTTTGATTCTGGATTACCTGCCGTGCGCTGCACCAACCTGAATTACCGCTTCCACCCTCCAGTGGTCTCTCCTCCTGCCGGCCTTCAGCCTTCAGGTATCCCTGCACGTCGCTCTGACAGCCTACTCTCCTGAACCGCGGTATGCATACTTTCCATTGACTTTGCTTTTGTATTGCATATCCATCTGGACTGAGTTGTGTTCTTCTCCGGAGCCTCCTATCCACTGAAGCTATTGTTACCATTGACTTTGTTTTCTATTGCCTGGATTGCTATTGAGACTTTGTATACTTCAAACAGCGCTGGTCAGTTATTGTTGTATTGTGGATATCATCGTGGGATCAAGTTCTGTGTGCCCCGTGTATACTCTGCTTTACATTCATCTCCTCGTGCCCCTCCTCACATATATATAGCAGTGGTACAACTTGCTGTCGCAGACCACTGACTCCTGTTCCCTGTGACACCTTTTTCAAGTATCCTCTCACATAGCAGTGGTACAACTTGCTACACGCAGACCACTGACTTCCCCGTTACCTACCTTCACCTGGATTCCATTCCTTCACTATAGACAGCGGTACAACTTGCTATACGCAGACCGCTGACTCTCACTACCTCCTCGCTACTCCTGGACATTCCTCCTCACTATAGCAGTGGTACAACTTGCTATACGCAGACCACTGACTCTCCTCACGTTTCCTTGTCCATCTGGATCCTCGTGTACATTCATCTACTCATTACCAGTTGCTGCTAGTCATAGACTTTCCTTGAGCATTCTCTCACCATCTGCTGTTTCTCCTGTTCCGTTGTCACCCTGCTACCAGAGAACCATATCTGGTGATATCCTGGGCAAAGACTTCTAGTGCCCGTGACACAGGGCATTTAACTTTTGATTTAATTTATTGAATTTGTTGGCATTTTCTTTTACTTTTTGAACATGGCAAATGACTGTTGAATGGTCACATAATGCCAAAAAAATAGTTGCAAGATGGAATTGTCCTTGGGTGCTCCCACCCACCCTTATGTTGTTGAAATAGGACATGCACACTTTAACAAACCAATCATTTCAGCAACAGGGCCTACCAAACAACTGTGGCTGAAATGATTGGTTTGGTTGGGCCCCCACACCAAAAAAACAATTCATCTCTCCCTGTACAAACTAAACAGGCTCTACTGAGGAAAGATGTTGTCCTCATCCTCAACCTCTGATTCCTCTCCCCCTACAGTGTGTACTTCCTCCTCCTCACACATTATCAATTCGTCCCCGCTGGACTCCACAACCACAGGTCCCTCTGTACTATCTGGAGGGCAGTGCTGTACTTCATTGAGGAATTGATTATTCATTTTTATAAACATAATTTTTTCAACGTTGTGAGGAAGCAACCTCCTTCGCCGCTCACTGACCAGGTTCCCACGCTGCACAAAAAACTCTTTCCGAGTACACACTGGAGGGGGGACAACTCAGTTAAAAAATAGAGCCAGTTTGTACAGGGGCTTCCAAACTGCCTTTTGGAGTTCTACCACGTCACTACCTCTAGTTAATTTAGATTGCAAGGCTTGTAAATATAAATACTTTGAAGATAAAAAAAGCAGGCTGCACAGACTGTGGAGCTAGAAAGTGAAATTAAATGGACCACGTTACTTTGGTGGCTATCTATGCCCCCCCTCCCCCCCCGCCCTACACTTGTAGTTGAATATAAATAAAGCAGCCTGCATAGACTGTAGAACTAGAAATTCAAATATACAAAGAAATGGACAAAGGCAGTTTGGTATCTGTCTGCATCAGATCCCCTCTCCACTAGGAGTAAAATAGAAAACTATTCAGCCGTTATATAATCTAGAATATAAATAGAAATTGAGAAAGGCAATTTGGTATCTGTCTGCATCATAATCATCAACATCCTACTCAGCGCCAGCTACATCAATATCCTCCTCCCGGTGTACAACATTCACACCTTCATTAGCCAAATCTAACTGGACTGTGGGTGATCCTTCCAGCATATGCAGAGGGCGTGCTGCAAATGCTGGATGAAGTCACCTCTTCCCGTACAGTGATGGGAAGGTCAGGGTTCACAACCAACAACACCCTTGGACTCGCCTTGGGGATTTGTGATGTCATCTGCTTAGAAGGCAGAGTTCTTTGCTGTTTTGTTGTTGTTGCTGACAGCATAACTCTCTTAAGTTTTTTGTAGGGGGGGGAGGAGGAGGGCTTAGATCCTTGGGTGAAGCTGGACCACTAGTCATGAACACGGGCCAGGGCCTAAGCCGTTCCTTGCCACTACGTGTCGTAAATGGCATATTGCCAACTTTACGTTTCTCCTCAGATGATTTTAAGTTTCTCTTTTTGCTATTTTTTGAGAACTTGGGCTTTTTGGATTTTACATGCCCTGTACTAGGAGATTGGGCATCGGGCTTGCCAGACGACGTTGATGGCATTTCATCGTCTATGTCATGACTAGTGGCAGCAGCTTCAGCATTAGGAGGAAGTGGGTCTTGATCTTTCCCTACTTTATCCTCCAAATTTTTGTTTTCCATTATATGTAACACAAGAGAGCGTACCCCTAAGCCACACACACTCGGCAAAGCCTTTAAAAATTATATGCGGCACTGGACTTATACTGCTGAATCAGTGAACTTTGTAATAGCAGTACCACTGGACTTATACACTGCTGAATCAGTGAACTTTGTAATATCAGTACCACTGGACTTATACTGCTGAATCAGTGAACTTTGTAATAGCAGTACCACTGGACTTATACTGCTGAATCAGTGAACTTTGTAATAGTAGTACCACTGGACTTATACTGCTGAATCAGTGAACTTTGTAATAGCAGTACCACTGGACTTATACTGCTGAATCAGTGAACTTTGTAATAGCAGTACCACTGGAATTATACTGCTGAATCAGAGAACTTTGTAATATAGCAGTACCACTGGATTTATACTGCTGAATCAGTGAACTTTGTAATATATCAGTACCACTGGACTTATACTGCTGAATCAGTGAACTTTGTAATAGCAGTACCACTGGACTTATACACTGCTGAATCAGTGAACTTTGTAATATCAGTACCACTGGACTTATACTGCTGAATCAGTGAACTTTGTAATAGCAGTACCACTGGACTTATACTGCTGAATCAGTGAACTTTGTAATAGCAGTACCACTGGACTTATACTGCTGAATCAGTGAACTTTTGTTATATATCAGTACCACTGGACTTATACTGCTGAATCAGTGAACTTTGTAATATCAGTACCACTGGAATTATACTGCTGAATCAGAGAACTTTGTAATATAGCAGTACCACTGGATTTATACTGCTGAATCAGTGAACTTTGTAATATATCAGTACCACTGGACTTATACTGCTGAATCAGTGAACTTTGTAATAGCAGTACCACTGGACTTATACTGCTGAATCAGTGAACTTTGTAATAGCAGTACCACTGGACTTATACTGCTGAATCAGTGAACTTTGTAATATCAGTACCACTGGACTTATACTGCTGAATCAGTGAACTTTGTAATAGCAGTACCACTGGACTTATACACTGCTGAATCAGTGAACTTTGTAATAGCAGTACCACTGGACTTATACTGCTGAATCAGTGAACTTTTGTTATATATCAGTACCACTGGACTTATACTGCTGAATCAGTGAACTTTGTAATATCAGTACCACTGGAATTATACTGTTGAATCAGTGAACTTTGTAATATAACAGTACCACTGGATTTATACTGCTGAATCAGTGAACTTTGTAATAGCAGTACCACTGGACTTATACACTGCTGAATCAGTGAACTTTGTAATATCAGTACCACTGGACTTATACTGCTGAATCAGTGAACTTTGTAATAGCAGTACCACTGGACTTATACTGCTGAATCAGTGAACTTTGTAATAGCAGTACCACTGGACTTATACTGCTGAATCAGTGAACTTTTGTTATATATCAGTACCACTGGACTTATACTGCTGAATCAGTGAACTTTGTAATATCAGTACCACTGGAATTATACTGCTGAATCAGAGAACTTTGTAATATAGCAGTACCACTGGATTTATACTGCTGAATCAGTGAACTTTGTAATATATCAGTACCACTGGACTTATACTGCTGAATCAGTGAACTTTGTAATAGCAGTACCACTGGACTTATACTGCTGAATCAGTGAACTTTGTAATAGCAGTACCACTGGACTTATACTGCTGAATCAGTGAACTTTGTAATATCAGTACCACTGGACTTATACTGCTGAATCAGTGAACTTTGTAATAGCAGTACCACTGGACTTATACACTGCTGAATCAGTGAACTTTGTAATAGCAGTACCACTGGACTTATACTGCTGAATCAGTGAACTTTTGTTATATATCAGTACCACTGGACTTATACTGCTGAATCAGTGAACTTTGTAATATCAGTACCACTGGAATTATACTGTTGAATCAGTGAACTTTGTAATATAACAGTACCACTGGATTTATACTGCTGAATCAGTGAACTTTGTAATATATCATTACCACTGGACTTATACTGCTGAATCAGTGAACTTGGTAATATAATATTGCAGTACCAATGGGCTTATGTACTGCAGGATTGGTTTTGCAAATTTTGTTGTAATTAACTTTTTTTTAGGTATTTATTTTTATTTTTTAAACACTTAGGAATAATGGGGAAATAACTATGCCCTTAGAAGCACAGAGCACAGGACACAGGACCACTGGACTGAACAGGGCACAGCACAGGACCCAGCAGCACCACTGAACTCAAAATTGACAGAGCACAGCACACAGCACCACTGGACTTTTACTGTTGAATGTGGGAACTTGGTAATATTGCAGTACCAATGGGCTTATACTGCAGGATTGGTTTTGCAAATTTTGTTGTAATTAATTTTTTGTTAAATTATTTATTTTTTGGTATTTTTTTTAATAACTTTTTTTTATTTTTTAAAACACTTGGGAATAATGGGGAAATAACTATGCCCTTAGAAGCACAGAGCACAGGACACAGCACCACTGGACTGATACTGCAGAACACAGCACAGCACAGCACAGAACTAAACAGCACAGCACGAGATCTACCAGGACAGAGGACCACCTAACACACCCTCCCTCTACCCTGATCAATGCCCGAGTGAAGATGTATTTTAAAAAAAAAAACTTAGTATACCCATCATGATGGAAACGTGTGACATTTATAAGTAGGTCTAGTTTACTTGGCTGTGTGTGAAATCAGGGATTTATTACCACTACAATGGGCAGCCAAATGGTAGAAAATTATGTAAAGGGTTTAATGCCAATACTCACCATCATCTAATACCTCCACCACCTCCTCTTCCTCCTCTGGCTCCTCCACCATTGCCCCCAACACCTCCTCTTCCTTCTCAGGCACCACCACCGCTGCCTCCACCACCTTCTCTTCCTCAGACATCACCCCCACTGCCTCCACCATCTCCTCCTCCTCAGGCATCACTCCTGCTGCCTCCACCATCTCCTGCTCCTCAGGCATAACCCCCGCTGCCTCCACCACCTCCTCCTCCTCCTCCTCAGGCTCCACCACCGCTGCCTCCAACACATCCTCCTACTTATCAGGCTCCTCCTAGCGCCTCTGACGGCCTGTTGGATAATATGATATTATTTATTTATCATAATATAATAACTAATTATTTTCTTGCGAAATGTTTTCAGTTTCACAGTTATATACATGTAGTGAGATAATAATGTGAGCAGACATTGTGAAACATGCATTTAGCAACAGAAATAATGGAGTGTTTTAAATTTCAAGTCTTCAAAATTCAAGACACACAACACTTTTAGAGTAAATACAAGTTATGCATTAATATTGTATTTTTCTGGATAAATAAATATATATATATAATGTAAATAGTGACAGATTGGGGAGACATATTACAGGAGGTATTTGGGTAAGGCCTTGTAATATGTGGAAATAAGCTTAGGTCAACTGTGAGTGTTGTCCCCAAAAATTATGTGCAACTATATTTGCAATATACCACATCTGCCAATGATATATTCTAAATCTCTGGAAGTTAATGTCAGCACGTTTGCCTTAGTGGTTAGCACTTCTGCCACCAAGCACTGGAGTCATGAGTTTGAATACGGAACATGCTTTATTGGTCTGGAGTTTTTTAGTCTTGACTAAATAATTAATTCGGGTTTGGACATGTGCTGCTTTAGGTAGCTTAGGGACATCCATGTTAACAGAGCACAAACACATTTGTGGACATAACATAGTACAGAAGGCAAGAGGTCAGGGGAAGATATATAAATATTGGCCTGGCCTCAGCTAACAGGTGGTAGTAGAGGGCAAATGAGCTAAATAGTGGAACAAGATAGAGGGGTTAAATAATAGCAAACCAAATAGGCTATAAACAAAACATTGCTGTACCCCAAATGTATAGTGGGAGTTTAGGGGTGTATGTGTCAGAGGTCTAAACTATAAAGGATGCCTAATATAGGAAGTGAATCAGGACCTAAATGTGTCACAAAGGACAATTAAGTGAAGTGTAGGAGAAGAGGCTGTTCAACAGTGTCCAAGGCAGAAGTGAGGTACAGGAGAATGATTATTGAAAAATCAATATATATAAATTTATTTATAAACAAAACCATTTACACACGAAAACATTTTTTAACTGAAATACACAATTAAAGAACTTATTACATAAAAATAAGGCATGGATGTTGGTTTATTTCCATGGGTAGAGGTGATGGAATGCAGGTCATGCTGGAACCCAATCTGTCTGTCTTCTTTAGCCTTTTGAAAAAAACCTGAAAAAAAACCACTTAGGGCATTTAGCAAAAATATATTACTTGACTGGTTGTACTTTGCACACAGCAGTACTTTCCAGGTGTACAATCCCTGATTGCTGATGCCTACACTTTATTGCTGTTCCCCCAATAACAACAACTTACATTGTTAACATGATATACTTACATTCTTCAACAGCCTCCTCCTGGACTTCCTCCTCACAGATCCAGCTGCAAGCTGGGTCATACAGTCTGGAAATAAATTAGACACATTTAGCTATTTGCAAAATTGTTGTCTCTGTTTGACAATTATATCCAAGCTGTGAGATATGTTACATATATCCATTAGAACACATTGACAAATCAGTGGTTTTAACAAAATTACCTAGACAACACTTAAAGATTGACTTGAGCAGAAAATAGCAAGCACAGAGTTAGAGATATTCTTAACACAGGTTCGGGTTGATGGCAGAATAATTGCCAGGTAAGGCAGACATCTTCCAGCTAAGGCCTTGTAATTAGTAGTAGTTCAGCCTTTGGTAGAGTCTAGCTGCAAACAAACTTTGATAGATTTGGCCAGCTTTACTATTACTTGTAAAAGTGTTATGTCTAGAGAACATACATATGAGAATAGTTGGACGGAGGACTGGAGGAGTTGATTATGGAACGGCAAAAGCAGCCCTTACACGGTTATCATAAAAAGTTTGCAGACTGTTAAAGTATTCTCTTTTTACTAGTCTAACTATCAGATGCATGCATATGGAGGTTTATGGTTTGAAAAATAATTGACATTTTGACTTTAATCACCCATAAAAACAATAGTATGTTTTGGAACTTCTAAAATGTAACAAGTTGCATTTTCTTTAAAAAAAAATCATAAAAAATTACCTTTGAAATCTGTCTGGAACCTGAAGTGGGCTGCCTCAACAGTTTCAGGAGGCCTGTAGGTATGTTTGAGGGGGAGCGGTGGAATGAGAAAAAATGTAACACAAAATGTGATAAAACAGGTAACATGGGGAAGTGACAAGAGCCACATAAGAAACATTGCAACACATCTTAAATTTAAAAATGTAACCCCCCCACCCACAAAGATGTTAAAGTAACTGCAATACACACATTAAAATGAACATTACATTTGAAAATAGATATGCATTGTTATAATGCAAATGACATATCTTAACAAAAAATAAGTTTGCAGGGTCTAAGACAAAGAAATAAAACGTACCTCTCTAGCACAACTAGGAATGTACTAGACTTGTAGCCAATTTGAACTGTGCATGAAGCAGTCTTTTATAGTGGCTTGTAATGACTGAAGTGCATACAGCTGTATGGTATGCTGTGGAATTAGATGATGATATCTGCAGATGTGTTAAACAGGGCTGTTTGCTTCAATGACTTGAAGAGTAGAATAGGCATTTTTCTATAAACAAAATAATAATAATATCAATATCTATGAATGCTTGTGGTTATTTAGGCTTGATTTATCAATTTATTTTTCTATGTATTAGATGATTTGTCAGCGTCATTTAAAAAATACTGAAAAAACATACAGATGACAGATCCTTCATATCGGGGAATAAATATATGTATGTAATTGTTAATGTTTCTCATTAACACTTGAGGTAATAATAACTGTGTTGTGTTGTTTTTTGTTTTGTTTTATGGACCCCAAACATATATGTTCCATATGTGATATCTAGCAGGCATGGGCTTGTCTGTCTAGTTCTATGTAATGTATGTATTGTTCAATCTGCAAAGTCACCCTAGTGGCTAGCAGCTCGACCTGGTAACAGTTCGAATCCTGAATCACACCCTTATCTCTGTGGAGTTTAAAACACCTCCCCAAGTTTTTGTGAGTTTCCTCCTATGTGTCTAGTATGTATGTAACTATTGCCTTTTGTAATAACAATAAGCGTACTGTAATGCCTATGTTTTATGCTTGCATATTATTAGACGTTGAATTAGCATCAAGATTTCTTTGCCCACACAACATTCCAAATGATATGTCATATAAGCGAATGAGAGGGTTTGTGTTGTATGTTTTATAGGAGCTTTATTCTGTTTGCCATATGTGATATGTAGCACTTATATGACTTTCAGGCTTGTTGGTCTACCCTATATAATGTATGTTTCTTTCCAACTGCAAGTTGGCCTAGTGGTTAACGGCTTGACCTGGCAACAGTGGAATCTGGAGTTCGTATCCTGATTCACAGCCTTATGTCTGTGAAGTTTAAATATTATCCCTGTGGGTTTCCTCCAATGTGTTGAAAAGAGTACACATGGTTCATGGACTCTCGTTTTCGAGAGATAAGTAAAAAAAAAAAAAAATTTTGGAACTGTAATGCCTTTTATTTATGCTAATGTATTATTAGCCGAAAAGAAACAAAAAAAAGGAACAAGCTAACTGTTAGAGATTACACATCAACCACTTCACATTGCAATTTATTTAAAGTGTCTTTTCTTAAAAATAGTAATGTGTTTAGTTAGTCACATTTAATATTTAAAAAAATAAATTAAATAAATGAGTGAAATGTATGCAGGCGTATGTTGTGCAGATTTAGTTAGGAGTATGGGTATTTTAAACAAAAAAAATATTTTTCAACACTTCAGTGATGTTATTCAGCGCTGCTGGTATAGTTTTGGGACTTAAACATGACCCTGAGCTTCCTTAAATGTTAAGCAAGAATTTAAGAAAAACACTAAGCACTGCTTCCTAACAATCCGACAGAGTCAGAGGTAGACGCCTACTCTTCTTAAGTCTGTTCGATCTCCGCCCAATATCAGCATGCTTTTTTTAGGTTACTACCATCTCTGCCCATTCCCAGCCAATTCTTGTTAAGTGGTTGAGGAGTTTCTTAAATAAATTAAGAAGGATTTCAGGGATGCTAAGAAAATCCTAACTTGCACAACAGATTTTCCTTCTTATCTCCCTTCACTGGGCATGCGCAGAGATGATTTTCGTAAGATCCGCAAAAAACGGCAGATAAGATTGCTAATGAATCACACCCATGGTGTTGGGAACCCCTCCAGCCAGTAGAGCAAAACCTGGAGTCTGCTCCGAAAGTCTGGTGTTCACTGTTGCCCCTAGTGGTGGGGACAGACTTGGCTGCAGACAAACAGAGGGTCGTGAGATGTGCACTGGCTGGGGAGAACCCAGGAATAGAGTTACCGGGGCCGTAGAGTAGGAAGTGAAGGAGGGAGTCCGGTGAGACACAGAGTGGATGGTGTCAAGACTGATATATCACTCGTGGCCACTGGAATAAATAAGAAACAATTGATAGAGAAGTTCCCTGGTCCACAGCGACTTCTGTACCAGTGCTTGTCCGGAAAGGAGCGAAACTTGCAATGATAGGTAAAAATAATGAAACTGAACGTAGGTAGTAGCCAAGGGTAACTGCAACCCACAGTACGGGTGTGAGTCCGGAGATTTGAGAGAAACAGTTCTTAGGTGGTTGCCAGGGGTAACTGCAACCCACAGTACCAGTGAGAGACTGGAGATTTAGGGGTAACAGTTCTTAGGCATTTGACTGGGGTAACTACAAGCCACAGTACCAGTGAGAGTCCGGAGATTGGAGGGAAACAGTTCCTTGGCAGTTGCCAGGGGTAACTACAATTATAGGCACACAGTGATATATGTAAACAGTCAATAGTACCTGTGGCAAGATTGATTCCGGAGCCAAAGGAAGATTGTTGAAATCTGAGTGCAGAGATGCTGCAGGGGTTGCGTCTCCGTATAAGGTAGGATGAGCAGAGGAGCTGCAGATCACGCCGGAGCCATGCCTGGGAGCACGACTTTACCGGGGTCCAGGAAAGCTGACTAGAACTGGTGAGTAGATAGTAGAATCGTCATAAACAGAATCAGGTCTGGTACACGGAATATCAACACAGGAGAAGAGTCAAAGCAGAGCCGAGTCGGTACACAGGGAAATCCAATGAAGAGTAGTCGGTAACGGTCTGGTACACTAAGCCGGCAGGAAACAACATGAGCAGGTAACAGGGCAAACACAAGGGAGCAGACACTAAGTTAAACATATTTCCGGCCATCCTGCAGAGAATTAGCTGGCTATTTAAGGAGAGCAGAACCAATAGGCTGCAGGTGATAATGAAGAAGCCAGGTGAATGAGCTAGGAGAAACAGGCTGGCCAGGTGAGGCATAATATAGAAATGACAGCATGAATTGAGGGCAGATTCTGACAGAGAACATACCTAACTGATCCTATCTAATATCTATCTAGTCTATCTAGCTAATCTATCTGCCTATCTGATCTACCTAAACTAATCTATCTAATCTATCTAAGAACTAAACTAATTACCTCTCTAAACACCCAGTGGCTATCTAACTTCCCTAACTACCTACCTATCCCTATCTATCTATCTATCTATCTATCTATCTATCTATCTATCTATCTAGTTACTCTGACAGTCATAACACCTGGTAACTACTGTGATGAGCTGAACCATGCCTATTGCTGAATACAAAAAAATTTGATGTGGAGTTTATTTTATGTGTGGAATACCCCTGTAATAGACACATGATTATAGCATGTCACATAATGGAGTTTATTTGTTTCCATTACTTCCAGCTACAGCAGTTCCTGTTTCTCTCTTAAATTTGCATATTTCGCTTTCTTTTTATTAGTTATGAGAGCAGTTTCTATAATAACTGGAAAACAAGGAACTATTTCTGTCAGCCACACAAAAGAATGGAAAAGACAGAGGACCGGAGAGAGGAGATGTGTGCTTAACTGCAACCCATACCCACATTCTACATCATATGACCATTACACATAAGTATTATCATGTTTTTTTCATTTCCCTTGATTAAATATTGTCTTATTTGGCATACATAATACTAGCATAGAGAACAAAGGTCATTGCTAGGAGGAAAAATTTCTTTAAGAAGCAATCATGAGGAATCAGGGACAGATGGCAATCATAATAGAAGTTTGATATCCATACAAATGATTTATGCTGTTTTTATGTTCAACTTGAAACGTCACCACTACCAGAATTTTACCAATGAAATTATGTGTGTGAAATATGTCACTCTTGGTAAAGCAGTAGAGCTTAAGTCGTGAGTTTATTATATTCAGAGGTATATTTACATAACTGTGATCAGCCACAAAGCTGAAGAAGACATATGTTTTCTCTGGAGAACAGCCATTGCATCAATCTACACAATTTATGAAGGGGTTAATTCAGGAGAAATCAGATATTTCTCCTGCATTAACCTATTCCCCATAGAGCTCTATGGGAACTGTAATGTTAGAAATTTATCAAGCAGCAAAAAGCATTGTTTTTCACTGCAAATTAATGCAATAATGCAATCTCAGTATGGCATTAGCTTACATGTTCTTATGGAGTCCAGTGAAGCTGGAAAGACTTTGCTTGATCCCTTGCCGGATCAGGTCACTATCAGACTTTATCCATTTTGCTTTCAGCATTAGGCTACTGGTGAAGAGTTATAGCAGTTTGTGTAGTCAGGGGTTCTTCGCTGGTGTTCGCTGGGACTCTCTGAGCTTCCCTGGCATAGTAAATAGCTTTGGTACTGCGATTTGCAGTGATGCATAATGAGTGTGATCCCAGCTCAATAGTAAATAGACCCCTCAGCAACTTGTTGGAACTACCAGCTGAAATAGCAGTATCTGACTGTTGATGAAATGTAGCATATTATATATATATATATATATATAGTTACACATGTGGTTGTTTTACCTAACTATGGCCACACAACAAAAAGGAGATCAGGGATTTTCTCTTAGCTAAGCACAATAAATAAAGAAAATAAACTATTGAAGAGTAAACAGTCCATTGTCTGTAGTTTGTAACAATTTGCACAATATATCTTCAAGATTCCATTGTGTGCAGTGTACAGTCTTTGTCTTCAAGCTGTATAAAGTTTTATCTCCTTATCATAAAATAGTATCATAAAGAAAGAAAGACAGAAACACAATACTATGAAGTTATTATTTCACCATTAACAACTATTAAAGATATTTTATCGCTTACCAATAATCATTGTCCTCTGCGATTTGTGTGGTTCCAACGCACAATCACATTTAATAGCAAAAAGTAGCAGGATACAATTCAATACAATAAGTACGAGGTATGTCTATTAAATAACGAGACTGTGATTCCACCTAGTAAACAAAGCAGTCAGAACCGGTTATAACTGCATACATAGCAACCTTGAACCTGTCTGAACCTGCATGACAAGCTGCAACACTCTATGATGTTCAATTTATTGTGAGTCGCCATTTAGTGTGGTTGTGTTTTCTGTAGAGTGATGAAAAAATGCTAAGTTTAAAAGTTGAACAACGTGTCAATTTAAAATTTTTAGTAAAATTGCACAATACACCAACAGAATGTTTTCAAGTGCTTACTACGGCCTATGGGAATGACTGCCTCTCTCGTGTGCTTGTGTTTGAGTGGCACAAAAGATTTAGCGAGGGACGTAAGAATGTCGAAGATGATGAATGCCCTGGATGACCTTGCACTTCAAGAACCAAAGAAAATGTTGAAAAAATCGGACAGATTGTTCGAAAAGACCGCTGACTCAGTGTTCGGATAATAGCTGAATCCGTGAACATTGTCAAAGACACTGAGAATTAGAATACACTTGCGCAAAGTATGACCTGCATAAGGACAGGTTAGGAATAAAAAAGTGGTGACTAAGGTATTTGTCAAAAGTATTATATATATGATATTATGGGTTTCAATGGTAAAATGTATGAAAATACAAAACACACAATAACCAGTGCACTGGTATAGGAATAGGCAGTATGACAAAAAATGATAAAACAAAAATTAAAAATAATCAGGTAGGTTGACTGACTTTACAGCTGCAACAGTTTTGTAACATGCAGTCCAGAATGGCCAGAGTGCATGCAGATATGCAATATTAAAATATAAGACGTAAATGCATCAAAACTAAATTTAAAATACACAACCTCTATCCACATATTAGGAGAGTCACTCATTAAATCATGGAGAGGAGTTCCAAAGAAATGCCTATGTGGATCGGATAGTAACAGAGCGTGTATATTCCTTTAAAGAGAGTCATACATCAGCACAAAATATTCTTGATTGATTATGCTGAATCCGCACATTTGCAGATGAAAATCCAAAGGAAGGAAAAGATAAAACGGAATCTCACTCACCCTCACGGTTTGCCAGTACTATACTTGCATCCGATAGTAATTTTCGTCTGGCTAGTAGTTGTCCGGTATGGGAAATTCTCTCACTGAACTTCTCAGAGAGATATCCAAACACTCTGACTATGATATATTAGAAGATGGTGTTGCCAGTACTTCGCTGGTATCCGATAGCAAATATCGTCTGGCTAATAGCTATCCAGTATGGGAAATCCTCTCACTGATCTTCCCAGCCGGCGGGTAAGTGTCACATTCATTAGTGTATTCGCGCATGCGTAGATGGTGTCTATTATTCTAGATGTACAAAAACGAGCTCGTTGATGTAGATAAATTGGAAATAGAGTGAAGGTTAGTAACCAACGCGTTTCACCCGTCATGCGGGCTTTCTCAAGGCAGTATAGTGATGTTCACTGATAGAGTTCCGTTATAAACCCTCTTGGATTAAGAGGTGTGGTTTGAGGTCATGTGGGTCTAGCAACCGATTAAGGTTGTTTAATAGCAGCTGATTCACCTTTTGTAAAAGAACTAGCAAAATAGTTACAAATGATTAATAAAATCATATTCAATCATATACAAAAATGAGTAAAAATAGGTATAAATATAAATATAAATCAAGAAACAAAAAATATTTTTAAGAAAAAAATATATATTGTTTACATATGTAAAAAGGAGCCTAAATCTAGATCTAAATTCAAACCTTTCGGGGTCAATGTATTTAAATTATATATCCAGCGGGTTTCTTCTTTTGCTATTTCCGCTAGATAATTACCTCCCCTCCAGGATTTTTCCACTTTTTTTATGCCGATAAATCTCAGTCCTGTGGGGTCTTTCACATGTACATTAAGGAAGTGATCTGGTACATTGTGAGTGGTTAGTCCTTTTCTCACATTCCTAATGTGTTCTGCTATCCTACATTTTAAATTACGAATAGTCCTTCCAACATATTGAGCGCCGCACGGGCACTCAAGTAGATATATCACTCCTTTGCTGTTGCACGTAATTTTTTCTTTGATTGTGTAAACTTTATTATTATAATTTGATTTAAATTGTGTTATCGGTTTCGTGCATGCAAAATTATTTACTTTGCATGCTACACAATTCATACAATAATAAAATCCAGGATTGTTCTCACCTATCCAGGTTCCTCTTGTAATGTCTTTATCTGTTGATTTGAAAGCGCTTCTAACTAATTTATTCTTTAAATCGTTTGCTTTTTTAAAAATGATTTTAGGTTTTTTAGTCAGACATGTTGCTAATTTTTCATCTTGTAGTAATAAAGGCCAATGTTTTGGCTTAAAAACATTCCAAGCGGCAATTTCGGCGTCTCAGAAGAAACTGTTCAAAAGTAGAAGATTACACTGAGCAAGCAAATAATATGAAAACAAGATTTGTTGAAAGAAATTACACTGATCAAGAAGTTCATACTCAGTTAGAAACTATCAAGCAGGTAGATAGAAACACACTACTGACCCCTATAACCAAGATACCAGCTATATCAAATAAGGACGTACTCTTTATTACAGGATATACTAATCAAGCTAAAAATCTGGAAAAAATCCTAACCAAGCAGATCAGATCATCTAGGGTAGCTGGTAAATCCCTGGAGACTAACTCATCTTTGATCCGATCTGTCAGCCCCTGCCAGTAGGTAGCTATAAGGGCCTCATTATTCCAGTTCAGTTCAGAGGTGAGAGTTCTGAACTGAACCGCGTACTGACCCACGGGAAGGCTTCCCTGACGTAGCTTCAAAATGCTGGAGGCCGCAGAGGCAACTCGACCAGGCTCATCGATGTCAGTGTTGTAGTGTGCACCCCTAATTCTTTCTGTTGTCAAATATGTCTTAGTCCCGTGGGTGAGACAGTGTCTACGTATTTTGTATCTCTCTATAAGAAAAGAATGAGATACTGACAGAGATGGAAAGAATGAGAAATATGACAGCAAAGAATAATTATAATGAAAGGATTTACAGACAAACAGAAAACCAAAAGATGAGAAAGGGAGATTTACAGCAAGATGACAGCTGGATTGGACACTATGGGGAATTGGCTCTCAACTATTCCACTAATCCCCTTGACACTTCACTAATCTATGACCCCTCCGCCATTCTTATTAAATTTAACAGGGAGTTACATCACCCATCCAATCCAGTGTCGTCCATCGTTAGCTCGTATGGAACTTGGTATCTATGATCATAATAACTTGCGATAGACTCGTGACTATAATAGAGAAGTTAGCAAAGATAAGTAGAGAGTAGAAAACATGTATGTTAGGGGCACTCAAGGATTGTTTATTAGTATAAAACATACATTTTAATGATCATTAAAATGTATGTTTTATACTAATAAACAATCATTGAGTGCCCCTAATATACACGTTTTCTACTCTCTACTTATCTTTGCTAATATCAGTCTAACGTGTGTAGGGTGCACCAACTCAGTCATATGATAACAAATATTAGCAGTAATAGACTGGTTATATGATTATCTGGTGCGTCGGTATATTTCCCTCTGAACATTTATAATAGAGAAGTGCAAAATTAACCCTTTGTGACGCTTACTCTATATCTCCCATGTGTGTCTTCCTGGAATACAAAAAAACAACATTAGGTGTAGAGTATATACACACTTCATTTAAAATAATGAATCTCAGCCAAATAAATTATCATGAGCCACTGCGATTAGAAGAAAGAGTGTTACAATGACCCATTGTTAATTTGTCTTTCAAGAAAAAACTTTGTACTTCTCCTGCAATCCCCTTAATTACTAAATATATATTTCTCTGTCTGTCCTTATCACCAGAAAAGAAGAACAAACAAAGTTTGTTTCAAATTACAACAAATACAAACAGGATAATTCTTTTACTTTCAATCCTTATCATGGACTAGGAAAGTAAACACAAGATAACAGAAAACAAACAAACAAAAAGAAAATATACATTTAAGTTACCTCCCTTTAAACCTAAACAGTTACACTTAACACAGATCAATAGTTAACTTACCTGTTTGTAGAATTACAGGTATGACTTTACCCCTAGTGTTGGCTATTGCTCTCACGCAAAGCGTTTGTTGCTATGATGTGTGCGGGCAACTGTTGAGAAACCTCTGAGACTTGTGAGCTCCTTCTTTGTAGATATCTATGTGATTCTCTCTTAGGTGGCCCAAATCTCCTTGCTTACGCTCTTGATCTTTCTGTACTGTCCTTTGCTATGTGTCCTGTTTTAGTGCATCTAAAACACTTCCTCAACTCATGTTGTTTCCTTTCCTTATACCAAGTGTTATTATACTGTGATCGTGTGTGGAGTCCATCTAGGGCTTGGATACTTACCATCATTAACCTATCATTTAGTGCCTCTTTCTGTTTATTAATATTTCTATCATGTTCTATAGCTGACTCCCTGAGAGCATCTACTGTGATCCCTCTCCAGTTAGGCAATAACGTTTGCACCCTGATTTTCATATGTCTGATAACCCAGTGTATTTGGCCATCACTATCAAAACTCTAGAAAAATAGTATGCTGATTTTTCACTATCCTTTTTTTGATAGTAAAAAATGTACTCCAGTTTACTACAACTGGAAAGTATATGGCCAACTGTGAGATTATACATTTAATATTTTCCTGATTATCATCAACTGTTAAGGACTTCTCTTCCTCCAACATACAATCCTTAATAAAGTTTTGTATATCAGTATTGAGAGGAAGACAGGCCCTCAACACCACTCGCCAATCTTTATTAGTTGGTTGTTATGAGCGTTTTGTCGCTATTCAATAACGATTGTCGAATCTCGATTTGTGTTTCCAACGCACAAAGATTTATTCTCAAAAAGTAGCAGTAGATATATCTTAGCGAAATAATAATAAGTACAGCCGTTACTTATCGCAGGCGCTCTGGATCCAGTGAACAGTCATTCAGTCCTGAAGTCTGTGGTCTAGGTGACTGAACTCTGGATGAGGAGCTGCTGCTTATATGCAAACAGAGATACAGTAAAACAATGCAAAAGTGTGGCTTGTTTCTATTGGTCCAGGCATCAGGAGGGTCCAGGGGGTTGCAGATCATAGGCTAGTTTAAGCTCAGGAATCCAAAGGAGGGGGTCATCTCTCCAGGGAAGGAGCTCTGATCTTCCCGCCAAGATTACTCATCATACTAGTCCATAATTCCTTAACATTGATAACTTGCGTATGCACTCTGCGACTCATTCGCAGAGTGAACCGGACAGTTGCAAATGCGAAGAGGATTAGTATGATACCACACATGACTAGATTCCTTCAACGAGTACCATATGTTTTACTGATATGCCTATAACTTATAATATTACATATAAATACTACTATATTTCGACATAAATGACTATGTGTTGCAACTACCATTAATGTGTACTATTTTACAAGTGTGCGTGTTTGTGCGAATGTATGTAAAAGACTAAATACTGTTGTTGCCACGTGTTGCGGCTGCGTACGCACTTCCATGCCGTAGCGTGCTCTTTCACGCCGTAGCATACGTACGCATCTTTTCAAACAAAGACAACCAAGTTCGCTCGATTTTAATTGAAATGACTAATAATCCAATATGCTGACTTCGACATGGTTCATGTGCATTACCTAAATTTCTAACAAATTTCTAACATTTGGCCAAATCTTTCCTATGATCAGGGAAATCAGACATAATTGAATGCAGCTCAGATCTAGTCCATGGACAATGCATTGCTACATGTTTTATGGGAACTACACTATCTCTGTCCGCTTTCCCATTGGGAACTGCTATTGTGCGGACAGGATGTAAACCTAGCAAATCGCTACATTCAGGATTAATTGCTGGAATTACTGTTTCAGCACAATATGGGGTGAGGTATGTGGGGTATGTCCATCCATACTTCTGCTATTCTGAACATTAATCGGTGTAATTCATCCCTGCAACTATGTTTAAAAGTAAGTCCATCTATACTTCTGCTATTCTGAACATTAATCTGTGTAATTTATCCATGCAACTGTGTTTAAAAGTATATCCATCCACACTTCTGCTATTTTGAACATAAATCTGTAAAAATTCATCCCTGCAACTGTGTTTAAAAGTATTTCCATCCATACTTCTGCTATTCTGAACATTAATCTGTGAAATTCATCCCTGCAACTGTGTTTAAAAGAATGTTATAGGAAATTGTTATCTGTTTAAACTTAGTTTGGCCCAGTCTTTTATTGATGCCAAATTTATGATAGGTATCTGGCCTCTTCTAGCCTATTCAACAAATGTTTTCTTTTCCTTTGATTAGCTGACCAATTAGTACAGCTGTAGTGTGTTCCTAAATTTGCCTGACTACATCTTAGCTTCAGTCTATGGGGTGACTTAAGTGGGGTGAGACGTGTGTGATTTCTACACAAAGTGGAATTTTCTCACAAAGTGGGCGAAAATGCAGTTAGACAATACAGTTGGACAAACATTGGACTACATTAGATTACTCCCAGGAATAAGCTATATCTGCAAAGTCTACTTCTGCAATACTTGTCTATCTATACGGAACACTGCAAAGAGGTAATTCTTTAAAAACCCTTCCTTTTTTTGCTTTTACTCTCATCACAATGTTCAACAAATTGCTCTTCTTGGTCTCTTTTCAAGGCATTTTTTTTAGGACTGTGTCATCTTTCACCCCTCCACCAACACAAACATCAAACATTTGTCCACATTGCACCTTCATTACTCCACTCACCTCTAGTTAACACCCATGAACTGTTGTCCTATTTAATATCTCTAACAAGTAAAGCCTCCACCTGTCGCCAGAAAATAAAAGGTCACACATCTTACAATCCCCTTACCTATCTTTCTCTCTCTCTGCTTCTATTAGCCGATGATATATCACCTAATCCAGGTCCCCCACGCTCCTCACACACACATACATACATCAGAACACTACGTTCATACGCAACCTCGATGCTCTTGACCCTGCCTCTCTGTCCTCCTCTCTCGATACCCTCCTTTCTCCCCTTTCCTCCCAGGCCTGCCCCAACCAGGCGGTCTCCCTCTACAATCACACCCTCACCTCCGCTCTGGACGCGGTCGCCCCTGCCCACTCCATCCACCCCCGCTGCTCCAAACCCCAACCCTGGCACTCCAAATTTACCCGCTTCCTCCAAAAATGCTCCCGTTCCGCCGAACGTCACTGGAGAAAATCCCGCTCCCTGGCTGACTTCCTCCACTTTAAATTCATCCTTTCATCCTACAGCTCTGCCCTCTCACTCGCTAAACAATCTTTCTTTAAATCCCTCATCTCTTCCCAGTCCTCTAACCCCCGCCGCCTCTTTGCCACCTTCAGCACTCTCTTGGCCCCCTCCCCTCCCCCCCACCCCCTCCTCCCTGACTGCCTCTGATTTTGCCTCCTTTTTCTCCTCTAAAATCGAGGCCATCCGACTTGAAATCTCCTCCTCCACTCTCTCTTCCACCCCTCCCACTCTTCTGTCCTCCCCCCCAACCACCTTCCCCTCCACTCCTTCCGTCCCACCACCGGCGAGGAAGTTCACTCTCTCATTTTATCCTCCCCCCCACTACCTGCCCCCTGGATCCCATCCCCTCCCACCTTCTTCGCTCCCTTTCCCCCACCACCTGCTCCCACCTCGCTCACCTCTTTAATCTTTCCCTCTCCACTGGCATCTTCCCCTCCTACTTCAAACATGCTCTCGTATCTCCCATTCCTAAGAAACCTAATCTCGACCCCACTTCTCTCTCGAAATATCGCCCCATATCTCTTCTCCCTTTTGCCTCCAAAATTCTTGAGAGGCTCGTCTGCAGCCGTCTCACCTCCTACCTTTCTGAATACTCCCTCCTTGATCCTCTCCAGTCTGGTTTCCGCCCCCTCCACTCCACTGAAACTGCCCTGGCTAAAGTCACCAATGACCTCCTCTCTGCAAAAGCCAGGGGCCACTTCTCCTTTCTCATCCTCCTTGACCTCTCTGCAGCCTTTGACACCGTTGACCACCCCCTCCTCCTTCACACCCTCCAGTCTTTCGGCCTCTCCGGCCCAGTCCTGTCCTGGTTCACCTCTTACCTTACTCACCGTTCCTTCTCTTTCACCACCTCTGGGTCTCTCTCCCCCCCATCCACCCTTCCAGTCGGGGTCCCTCAGGGCTCTGTTCTGGGACCCTTACTCTTCTCTCTATACACCTCCTCCCTGGGTGAACTCATCAGCTCCTTCCGCTTCAGCTACCACCTTTACGCTGACGACACTCAACTATACCTCTCCTCTCCTGATCTCTCTCCCTCCCTCCTCTCTAGGGTGTCTGCTTGCCTCTCTGCCATCTCCTCCTGGATGTCCTCTCGATTCCTCAAACTTAACCTTGCCAAAACTGAGCTCATAGTTTTTCCTCCCTCTCATACCCCACCCCCTTCTGACCTCTCCATCACTGTCGACAACACCTCTATCTCCCCTGTCCCCCAACTTCGCTGCCTTGGTGTCATCCTCGACTCCTCTCTCTCCTTTGGCCCCCACATCCTCTCTCTTGCTAAATCCTGCCGCTTCCAGCTGCGCAACATCGCTCGCATCCGGCCCTTCCTCTCCCAAGATGCCACCAAATGCCTTATCCACTCTCTGATCATCTCCCGCCTGGACTACTGCAACCTCCTCCTCACTGGCCTCCCCCACTCTCATCTCGATCCCCTTCGATCCGTCCTTAACGCTGCAGCTAGGCTTATTTTCCTCTCTCGCCGCTCCTCTTTTGTCTCCCCCCTCTACCTAGCCCTTCACTGGCTCCCATTCCCCTTTAGAATCCTCTTTAAGCTCCTCACACTCACCTACAAGGCCCTCGCCAACTCCACTGTGCCCTACATCTCCACCCTCCTCTCTATTCATGCTCCATCCCGCCCTCTCCGTTCTGCCTCTGACCGTCGCCTCTCTTCCCCCCTTATAACCTACTCCCACGCGCGTATCCAAAACTTCGCCCACGCTGCCCCCCTCCACTGGAACAAGCTCCCTCCCTCCATCAGAACTTCCCCTAATCTGTCCAGCTTCAAACGGGCCCTAAAAACCCACCTTTTTCTTAAAGCCTTTCTGTCTCCCACTTAACTTCCTACCTTATCTTCTGCCTCTGTCCCCCTACTCTCCCTCTCTCCCCTGCGTCTCTGTCTGTCCACCCCTCCCCTTAGATTGTACGCTCCTCTGAGCAGGGCCATCTCTCCTCCTGTTTCCACCACTTCTAACTCTGCTCTCCAGCTACTTAGCCCTCCTCCTCGAGGGTCCTCCACCCCACGTCCACTCTCGCTCCCTCCTCTCCCCTGGGGGTCTCCCTGTCTTCCGCGCCCTCCTTCTTGTGCCCCGTCGTTTGCGGATCCTCCCTCCCCCTTCCCCGCCCTCTCTAGCTGTGCATTGAGCGTACTGAGTTGCTGTGTTTACTGTACTGTGCTGTCTCCCATTGTATTGTGATTTTGTTTGTCTCTGTACGGCGCTGCAGATGCCTTGTGGCGCCTTATAAATAAATATTAATAAATATTAATAATAACACTACTGCTCTATAGCAAACCTCAAACACATTACCTGCCTTCCCCTCTCTTCCAAAGTCTTTTAAATGTGGCCTTTGAAATGCACGCTCTGTTTGTAACAAACTTACCTCCATTCATGATCTCTTCCTCTCAAAAAACCTCAACCTTCTGGCAATAACTGAAACATGGCTCATGCAATCAGACACTGCCTCACCTGTAGCACTTTCACATGGTGGCCTCCAACTCACCCACGCCTCCAGACCTGAAGGCAGACAAGGAGGTGGGGTTGTACTACTTCTCTCCCCACAGTGCACGTTCACAGTTCTACCAAATGTCCCATCACTCACATTCACATCTTTTGAAGTGCATGCTATTCGCATTTTTAATCCATTCTCTCTACCTGTTGCGGTGATCTATCGTCCCCCTGGAGCACACCAACAATTTATTTAGGATTTCTCTGCATGGCTCCCTCACTTCTTATCTTCAGACATCCCCACCCTCATCCTGGGTGATTTCAACATCCCCATTGATAACCCACCTTCCAAAGCTGCTTCCAAACTACTCTCTCTAACCTCCTCACTTGACCTCTCGCAGTGGATTGAATCATCTACTCATCAGGATGGCTAATGCCTTGATCTTGTTTTCTATAGATTATGCTCACTTTCTAACCTTCTTAACACACCCTTCCCCCTCTCGGATCATCACCTTATCAGCTACACGCTCACCCCCATTGCTCTAACCTCTCTACTGTCTAACTCTACCAAGCCTCCTCATACCCGCAGAAATCTTAATTCTATTAATATTCAACAATTGTCCCCCTCTCTCCAACACCTTCTCTTCCCTATCTCTACATTCTCCACCCCTAAGATGGCAGTACCTCATTTTCACCAAACCTTTCAACAGCCATTGATCAAGTGGCTCCAGCGACACCACATACTACACGTCGACTTCGATGTCAGCCGTGGCACACTACAGCAACGCAAAATCTTCAAAAACTTTCCCGTAAAGCAGAACGTCACTGGCGTAAAACTCACACCTCTGACTTCTTCACATGTACTTCTATCTACCTCTCCTATCAAAATGCTCTGGACACTGCAAACAAACATACTTCCAATCTCTTATCTATGCTCAGGCTTCTAACCCCAAATGCCTTTTTAAGACATTTAAAGCTCTTCTCAATCCTCCCACCCCAAACCCTCCGTCTACTATCAGTGCCCAGGATCTTGCTTCCTATTTCAAGGACAAGATTGATAAGATCAGACTATCAGACTAGAATTGGTATCCTCGACAAGCAATTGGCTAAATTCCTTCCCACCAACCTCTGACACCCTCTCTTCATTTGACCCCACAAATGAAGAGGAAATTTCTACTCTCTTCTTATCCTCCTACTCTACCTCCTGTGCTCTTGATCCTATTCCCTCGCAAATTGGTAGATCCCTGTCTCCTGTGCTCATCTCACCTCTAACTAAAATCTGTAATCTCTCGCTCTCTACTGGCATCTTTCCGTCACTATACAAGCATGCAATGATTACTCCTATTCTAAAAAAACAAGATTCCGACCCAAAGTCTCTCTCAAATTACCGTCCCATCTCTCAGCTGCCATACCCCTGCAAGCTTCTAGAGAGACTTGCCTACACTCGCCTCACTGAGTTGACGAAGGTTGTGAATGATCTGATCACTGCTAAACCTAAACACCATTACTCTCTCCCAATTCTCCTGGATCTCTCTGCTGCATTTGACACCCTTGACCACTCTCTTCTCAAACAAACGCTGCAATCCCTAGGGCTTCAAGACACTGTTCTATCCTGGTTCTCATCCTACCTTTCTAATTGCTCCTTCACTGTTAATTTCTCTGGGGCCACCTCTGCTCCGCTTCCTTTATCAGTTGGACTACTGCAAGGCTCAGTGCTAGGTCCTCTGCTGTTCTCTATCTATACCGCTTTTCTTGGAAATCTAATAAGTTCCTTTGGATTTCAGAATCATATCTATGCGGATGATACCCACATTTATCTATCCTCTGCTGATCTCTCGACATCTGTGTTGTCCCGTGTAACTGACTGTCTTTCTGCCGTTTCATCTTGGATGTCCTCTCGCCAACTCAAACTTAATCTTTCTAAAACAGAGTTAATAATATTCCCACCCACCAACTAGAGCATACCTGACATTTCTATCTCTGTTAATAACATGACCATAAATCCCACCCCACAAGCTCATTGCCTAGGTGTAATCCTTGACTCACACCTATCCTTTGTTCCCCACATTGACTCTACATCTAAATAATGTTACATACATCTAAAGAACATTTCCAGAATTCGCACATATCTCACACAAGACACTGCAAAAACCTTAATTCATGCACTTATCATCTCCTGCATTGAATATTGCAATTCCCTCCTTACTGGCCTTCCCAAAAACAGACTCAAACCCCTACAATCTATTTTGCATGCTGCGGCAAGATTGATTTTCCTTGCAAATCGATATTCCTCTGTTGAATCCCTCTGTATGTCTCTACACTGGTTGCCTGTTTTCTACCGAATGCAATATAAAATACTCTTACTAACCTACAAGGCCATCAACAAAGCTGCACCAATATACATCTCCACTCTTGTCACAAAATATCTCCCAACTCAGCAACTCCGTTCTGCACAAGATCTGCGTCTCTCATCCACACTCATTACATCCTCTCATTTTCGATTACAGGACTTTTCCGAGCTGCACCCACTCGATGGAATTCTCTCCCTCGCACAATAAGACTCTCCTCTAGTCTACAAGCTTTCAAGCGTTCTCTGAAAACCCACCTCTTCAGACAAGCTTATAATATTCCTCAACCACCCTCTTAACCTCACTACATTACCCTATTACCACCTGTTATACAACTACCCCTTGACCAACATTGTTGTATGACAGGATCATTTAGCTTATGAGTCACTTTTACCTTTGCAGTCTGGCTGGGCCGACTGTAAATGTAGACTTAACCTCATGTGTCAAACTCCCATTGTCCAATAGATTGTAAGCTTGCGAGCAGGGCCTTCTCACCTCTTTGTCTGTTTTACCCAGTTTGTTTATTAGTTTACTATGTTTGTCCCCAATTGTAAAGCGCTACGGAATATGTTGGTGCTACATAAATAAATGATGTTGATGATGAATGAATGTTCCCCTGCCTATTACTTTCTCCAATACTCTCACCAATTTCAGCCGCTGCCCCTGCTGGTGGGACCGCTCCCTTTCCTTGCCTGTGTGGTGCTTCTTGCACGTTAAGAGCATGGGCAATGGCTGAAACAACAGTGGGTTCATCATCTTCTTCAGAAACATTACCGTTAAAATGGCTTAACACAGAAAATAAATTACTTGTTTTGTTTTTATCATTTTTGGTATTTGTACTTTTACCCTCGTCTGCATACAGCGGGAACGCGCTTGTGCTCGCTTCTCCTCACTTCACAACGCTTCCTTCCATTACGCACACGCTGCCCTGCCCCGTGTTTCCTTCCTGTTGCCACAGTTTTAAACAGTCATTGTTTTTAATTCTCTGCTTTAGTGATATCATCAAACATGTTATGTTATGTTATGTTTAACAGTACATAATACCTCTGAATCGAGTACCAACATTGTAAAAGGGTTTCACACACTTGTTGGTTATCTTGAAACACTTATCACAGTACACTGTTGCATACGCACCATATTTTACACACTTAATATACCTTGCCAAACTAATTGGCCCTTCCTTAACCAGCACCTCATTGACCATCTCTAACGTTTGCTTAGAAACTGGGGGAAAAATATTAACCCTTGCAATATCCTGTTTAAATACTTTAGGATTGGGAGAACAGAATATTGAAGAATATCAGCCTTTCCAGCTAATTTCCTCTACACCATACAATTGGCACAATCGTGTGGTCCAATTATACAGCTTACAGATACTAAGCTATCTGCAGGCTCTGCGATTGCAATTGGGACTACCTGTTTTCACTGTATACCTTGTATACTATCTATTCACCGTATACTACCTATTTTCACAGTATAATACCTATTCACTCTATACTACCTATTCTCACCTTATACTACTTATTATACTTACCTTTACTGTATGCCAATACATACATACATAACTTTACTATTGGGATTTCAACGAAAAACCCTCGTTTTCGTTTCACGGTATACCATGTATACTCTGGTGTCTCTTTATACCCTGTTCACTTTTCAATCAGAACCTTTGTCCCTCAGGTTATCTTCACAAATCACACATTTCATAATTCACATACATTCTTGTTTCCTGTGCAGAAAAAAAATACTTACCCAAATGATTGTAATTCCTTTTAACAATTCATTTCACTATAAAATACAATAGGACTATCTATCAAAACGACTGATTAAACACGTGGCAACAATACAGGAAATACATACTCTATGCAAAGCAAATCACATTAAATCGCACAATGACAACAAAAAGAAACATTTTTCTTTCTTGTCTCTTGCCTCTAACTTCTAATCAGCGCTCCTTGGATTACACAAAGCGGACATTTGGTTTCACAACACAGAATGATAAACAGGCCTTGAACACATTGCGTTCTTACCCGTATATGACGCGTCATCCACCCTTTGTTGAGGAACCGAAATCCGTAGGCTTTGCGAATCTTCCAGTAGCGTGATCTCACTGCTTCAAGCCCCCAAATTATTAAAGATATTTCATTGCTTACCAATAATCATTGTCCGCTGCGATTTGTGTGGTTCCAACGCACAATCAGATTTAATAGCAAAAGTAGCAGGATACAATTCAATACAATAAGTACAGCCGATATATATGAAGGCGCCATGGATCCAGCTTACAATCATTCAATCCTGAAGTCTGTGGGCAAAGAGACTGCCTGTTGCTCCCAGAGCCCCTGCTTATATACAGTTGAAGTTATATTAAGTACAATATAGATGATTTGGCATGTTTCAATAGGTTCAGGCTTCAGGACAGTACAGTATAATGCTGTTAGGTAAGTTTAAATGATGCCCTCAAAGGGTTGGTGTCAGCTCTCCAACAGATGCATACTAATCTTCCCGCCCAAAAACTTGTTCAAACTGGTCTATTTACATTACACACACATTACCATTCTGATTATTCCCTATTCTCCATATTTCCCATATGCAAGGTGCGATCTCTTAGTCGATCTCTGAGGATAAATAGAGGATTAGAATGACACCAAACATGATATGTTTCCTGTGTCCTGAACCTTAGATCTAAATAAAGTGCTTTTAACATTATTATATTTAACTATAAACTCTATTACATTTGATTATAAATGACTGTGTGTTGGAACTATTTTTAAGGTGAACTATTTACAAGTAAATGTGTCAGTGTTAGTGTATGTGTGCGTTATTTATAGTGCGATTGCGTCATAACACGTGACGTACTGATCGCAATTGCATGGTAAAACAATATTAATCAATATGGTTCACTTTATCCACAACTGATATAAAAGATGACATTAGTGATCATTTCAGCATTATCATGTGTTACTAATTAGGAAGGAGCAAACTGTATTGTAACTATTATTCTGAAAACAGAAACATAGACAAAACAGTGACAAAAGTTATAAAAACTGTGACCTATCAGAAGATATAATGGAAAGGGGATAGGAGCGTTTTTATGTTAAATCAATGTATTACTAAAAGCACAGCATAAAAATAATATGGAATATAAATAAAATTCAAAGTGTACACATTAACACCAGTATAGAAAATGCAATAAAATAATAATGAATATACATGAAAATAACATAGGTATATCATAACAAATGGCAATAGATATATAAGTATATAAATCCCTGCTGAAAAAAATAAAAAAATCCGGGTGGAATAGTTAGCTGATGTTATGTGCTGTACAGTCACTTGATTTTCAATTATCCTTATATTTCACATCAGGGATATATTCCTTGCAAAAAGTTCAGAAAGAGATTTGTTATTCCAACATAACAATGGTTAAAAGTCCAAAAAGAGCTATTTATAGATGCAATATATATCTGTGGGATATTCACATTGATATAGTCAGATCCACTATGAAATAATGGTCCTGTTGTCCTGATAAATGTCTACAAAAAACATTAGGCTCAGACAGCCTTGCAAGAAGTTGGGCCCTAAATTCATCGGTCCGTTCCTTATCATTAAGCAGGTAAATTCTGTTGCATTTAGGCTAAAAATTCCGGGCTCATTGAGAATCCCCAACACATTTCATTGTTCTCTATTGAAGCCCGTACTTTATCCAACTCAAGCCCGGTCTTCAGGCAAGCCACAGAGATACGTTGTTCAGAAAATCCTGGATTCGAAAAAAGTGCAAGGGCAGGTGCACTTCTTAGTGCAGTGGAGGAATCGTGGGTTAGAAGAACGGTCTTGGATTCCGCGGAGACAACTCCATGCTCCTAAACAGTTGAAGGAATTCTTCAAAAAATTTCCAAGAAAACCTGGGTGTCGGGTTCCTTAACCCCTCCTTAAGGGGGGGATACTGTCACGAGCCGTGGCGGTACTCACAGCCGCTGCTGCTTGCTTCTGGCTCCCTCTGGCGTCCCGGCCATCACCTTGACGACCGGGACACCATTTCCCCTTCCTACCCGGCCGTCGCCAAGGCAATGGCCGGACGCCTGTCATATAGCGCTGCGTCCCGGCGGTGTTGGAAGCCGGGCGCATGCGCAAAAAAGGACACAGCCTGTGGGCTAATTAAAGGGGGCTGGAAGTTACAGGCATTAGCCTGCATCTGTGTGCATCTATCAGGGACTAGCCCTGATTGGTCTGGTGCTATATTGCTGATTAGTCTGCAGGGGTGCATGTAAGTTCTGATTGGGCCAGCTGCGTATTTAAGGCAATGAGGTCTGCTGCCTCATTGCCGGTTATAGTTTCTGTATCCAGTCTGCTAGCCCTGCTCTCTGCCTTGTTCCTGTCTATTGGACTTGCTGTTGTTTACCAGTGTATGACCCTTGGCTTGGATTTGGACTTTGCTTGTGAATCTCGAGACCCTGACCCCTGGCTTGAATCCCGAACTCCCTGTCTGCTCGTGACCCCTGACCTCAGCTGGGGAAGGCGGTTCTTGCAGAAGCGCATAACAGTAGGTCTGCTGGACACCCTGGAATTCACAAGACGCTGGAAATCCTTTCCCATACGGTATGGTGGCCATTCTTGTCTGCTGACGTCAAGAGTCATGTCCTCTCATGTGAGGTTTGTGCCAGAAACAAAGTCCCCAGGATCCGTCCAGTAGGTCAGTTAGTTCCTTTGGCCATTCCTGCAAAACCATGGACACACTTGTCCATGGACTTTATAGTTCATCTATCACCTTCTGCAGGACACAATACCATATGGGTCGTGGTAGACCGGTTCAGCAAAATGTCACATTTCATTCCATTAACCAGACTGCCTACTGCTCGGGATTTGGCCGTCTTATTCATTCAACATATTTTCCAGCTCCATGGACTCCCTACTGACATCGTCTCCGATCGGGGTTCTCAGTTCATAGCACAATTCTGGAAATCCTTCTGTACCCTTCTCGGAATCAAGGTCAGTTTATCATCCGCATACCACCCTCAGTCAAATGGGCAAACTGAAAGGGTTAACCAGTCCTTAGAGAAGTTTTTACGATGCTACACATCGGAGTTTCACGATAACTGGTCTTCCTTGTTACCCTGGGAATTTGCCTGTAATAATTCCTGTCACTTATCTACCAAGACCTCTCCGTTTTTTTGCAATTATGGTTTTCACCCCAGATCTAACTCTTTGTATTCACTCAAGTCAGTTGGTGTCCAGTAGATCCGCTCCACTGCAAGGGATCTCAGGCTTATCTGGAGGAAAGTACAGTCATCTTTGAGACAAGCTTCATTTGTCACAAAAAAAAAAATTCGGACCGCCACCGTACCATCTGCTCCCTCAAGGTGGGCCAGAAAGTGTGGCTGTCTACAAAAAACATTAGGCTCAGACAGCCTTGCAAGAAGTTGGGCCCTAAATTCATCGGTCCGTTCCTTATCATTAAGCAGGTAAATTCTGTTGCATTTAGGCTAAAAATTCGGGGCTCATTGAGAATCCCCAACACATTTCATTGTTCTCTATTGAAGCCCGTACTTTATCCAACTCAAGCCCAGTCTTCAAGCAAGCCACAGAGATACGTTGTTCAGAAAATCCTGGATTCGAAAAAAGTGCAAGGGCAGGTGCACTTAGTGCAGTGGAGGAATCGTGGGTTAGAAGAACGGTCTTGGATTCCACGGAGACAACTCCATGCTCCTAAACAGTTGAAGGAATTCTTCAAAAAATTTCCAAGAAAACCTGGGTGTCGGGTTCCTTAACCCCTCCTTAAGGGGGGGATACTGTCACGAGCCGTGGCGGTACTCACAGCCGCCGCTGCTTGCTTCTGGCTCCCTCTGGCGTCCCGGCCATCACCTTGACGACCGGGACACCATTTCCCCTTCCTACCCGGCCGTCGCCAAGGCAACGACCGGACGCCTGTCATATAGCGCTGCGTCCCAGCGGTGTTGGAAGCCGGGCGCATGCGCAAAAAAGGACACAGCCTGTGGGCTAATTAAAGGGGGCTGGAAGTTACAGGCATTAGCCTGCATCTGTGTGCATCTATCAGGGACTAGCCCTGATTGGTCTGGTGCTATATTGCTGATTAGTCTGCAGGGGTGCATGTAAGTTCTGATTGGGCCAGCTGCGTATTTAAGGCAATGAGGTCTGCTGCCTCATTGCCGGTTAAAGTTTCTGTATCCAGTCTGCTAGCCCTGCTCTCTGCCTTGTTCCTGTCTATTGGACTTGCTGTTGTTTACCCGTGTATGACCCTTGGCTTGGATTTGGACTTTGCTTGTGAATCTCGTGACACTGACCTCTGTTTTGAATACCAACCTCCCTGTCTGCTCGTGACCCCTGACCTCAGCTTGTGTACTGGTACTGTTGTCTGCTGCCGGCCCCTGACCTCTGCTTTGATCCCACTCCACTTGCCTGGGTTCTCCCCAGCTGGTACACACTTCACGACCCTCTGTCAGTCTGCAGCCCAGCCTGTCCCCACCATCAGGGGCTCCAGTGAACACCTGACTGGCAGAGTAGACTCCGGGTTGTGTTGTGCCGGCTGGAGGGGTTCCTAACAATAAAAGACCATTGAATGGAATAAAAAGAGACTTGAACAGATGTAGAATGTCTAATGTCCTGTCGACAGCATTGGTAGATCATCACTTGTAAATCTAGAGTTTTATAGCTAGTATGTGCACATACAGTTAGTATTTTTACTTATCTTCAGTTGTGGGTATATCTATTTACATCAATATCAGTCCACATGCAGAGGGTCCTATTTCCGGATATATAACGTAAACAGACACGTTTCTCCACCTCTAGGTGGCGGTTTCATCAGAGGTAGTAACATACGTGGATAAAGTGTCTTAAATAGTCAGAGGTGTTTGTTACCTTCATTAATGTTGACCAATCGTCATGTGCTGGGCAGAGGCAGCCCCAGTCTTCTTCCAATGTGTCATGCGGAAAGGTGCCAATCAAGATGTCTCTAGGTTGCTTAGCAACCTCTCTATAGTGTCTTAACCAATCAAATTAAACTTATTTTGCAGTCCTCTTCTCCAATTCCGACTAAAATAGTTTTGGTTGCTAGGTAGAATAAGATTATCTTACAGCTACTGAGCATTCTCCGCTCTGCTAGAATGAAAACGATCCAGAGCTCAGCTGGATTACTTATAATTGCTTAATTTAGCATTAGCCAGTAGTGTAGTATTTATTTGATCCTCCACAATAGTTAAATAAAAGGGGGATTTGGAAAAACCCAGTCCTCTTAGAATTTAGATCGAGTCTATCATATGGGGAGGAGCTGATCTGAATGTCCCTAGATTGGTTAGCAACCTCTCTAACGTATCTTGACCAATTTATTAGGAAACCTATTTTTGGATTTTGATCCTCTTTTCCAATAACGACTAAGATAATTTTATTTGCTAGGTAGAATAGGCTTAGTCTTACAACTGCTGAGTATTCTCCGTTCTGCTAAAATGGATTGATTGATCCAATCCTGGCTGGGATACTTTTAATTGCTTATCAATTTATTGATTGGTATCAGTACCGTAGAGTGCCTTACATATTTCTCTATTTATCTATTCTACTGTATTATCAATTTATAGATCGGTATCAGTAACATAGAGCGCCTTCTATATTTCTCTGTATACCTATCAGAAGAGCCTACAATCTATCTACTAACAATATAATTTTATTTCACTAGGTGGCCATGATATTTTGAAAATATGCATGCACATAGTGTAATATGTATGCCACGTGTGTTCATTCGTCCAAATCTTGTTATAAGCATTCAAATAGTTATGCAGATGTCAGTGATAAAATTATGTGCATATGTGATTAGTTGTCTTAGTATGTAAACTAGAAATTGAGAAACTGATGTTTGTGTCCCATATTATTAGATAGGTAGATAAAATAAATCAGAGAGGTGGAACCTGAAAGACTCATTTAAAAATAAGTGGTGGCATTGGGGGCCCTGAGATACATTTACATGCAGTGTGAGAGGTCATTATTTCGTATGTAAAATTGTACAGGAATTAGTATAGTGCAATGCTATAAAATGCTTTCTACAAATAAAATCAAAATTACTTTCCTTGATGGCCATAATGTTACTTTTCGACCAGCAATCGCTCCATGGTGACCAGACTGTTACACACTTACCTGTCCCCGTTCCAGCGCTGCGATATCCGCTACTTTCGAGTCTCGGCAGCGCTGTCACATGACCCTGCAAGGCGGGGAATTCAAAGCTGCACTACAAAAACCCTGCTCTGGGCAGCGTCAGAGCAGCTTTCTCCCTGTTCCTGACTAACGATTCCTGTGATCTCCAGTGTATCTTGCTGACCTTCCAGATTATGCTCCAGTGTACCAGACCCAGGCTTGATTGACTACGTTACCTCTCTGCTCCAGTGTACCAGACCCAGGCTTGATTGACTATGTTACCTCTCTGCTCCAATGTACCAGACCCAGGCTTGATTGACTACGTTACCTCTCTGCTCCAGTGTACCACACCCAGGCTTGATTGACTACGTTACCTCTCTGCTCCATTGTACCAGACCCAGGCTTGCTGACCCTGTTATATCTCCGCTCCAGTGTACCAGACCCAGACTTGTTGTACCACGCATATATATGTATCCAGTGTACTAGACCTTGGCTATCCTGATCACGGAGTGGTTCCTATTTACCTTCCAGTGAGACCGCGATCTATCTCCCGCATCCTTACCTCTAGAGGCAGACCAGTGGACCGCGACCTGCGTTCCTCCGCAGCGAAGCCCATCCTGCCTTGCGGCGGTTCTTGATGAACACCAGGGGGTTCGTTAGACTCCCACCGGCCAGCCAGTGCTGATCTAGAGTAAGGCAAGTACTCCATATTTATTACCTATATTACTGCACGTACACAGTTTGCTCTGACCACAATATGGATACTTCGGGATACCCTTGTCCTAGGGATTTGCTCCAACACCTGTTAGGAAGGGTAGAAAAGCAGGAAGCCAACCACGATCAGTTGCTTAAATTTTTACAAGGACTGTCAGCCCGAATGGATACCTTGCAGACAACCTTAGTAGCGTCAGGGGCGGCATCAGCTCCTATACAGGCTCCTACTGTCGCCTCCTTACCTACATATGCAGCTTCATCTCTACGTATTCCTAACCCACCTAAGTTTGATGGGGACCCTAAATTATGTAGGGGATTTTTAAATCAATGTGCTATACAATTTGAGCTCCTTCACGGAAATTTTCCGTCTGAAAAGGCTAAAGTAGCATATATCATATCCCTTTTGTCTGGTCAGGCCCTAGCCTGGGCATCCCCGCTCTGGGAGAGAGATGATCCCTTACTACATAATTACCCCAATTTCCTTTCTACCTTCAAGAAGGTTTTTGACGAGCCCGGTCGGGTCGCCAACGCAGCTACCAGTATCCTTCGTCTCCGGCAAGGAAGCCTTTCTGTAGGTCAATATGCTGTACAGTTTAGGACAATGGCTCCGGTGGAATAACGAAGCCTTAACAGCTGCCTTTTGGCAAGGTCTTATGGACCGAATTAAGGATGAATTAATCTCCCAGGAACTCCCTACCTCTTTGGATGATTTAATTTCCTTGTGCATAAAGATTGACCTTCACTTCAAGGAGCGATCTCTGGAGAGGGAACAATCCCGTTGTGACCCTTTTCGTCTTCCTCCCAGTTTTCAGACCCCTGTTCAACCTCTGGAGGAACCCATGCAGCTCGGAAGAACCCACCTTTCGGCTGAGGAGAGAGAAAGAAGGTTCAGGAACAGATTGTGCTTGTACTGTGGTGAGGGGGGTCATCTTTTGGGTACCTGTCCTAAGCACCCGGGAAATGGCAGAACCTAACGTTTAGTAGGGGGGTTTCATTAGGTCCCTCTTTTCACATCCTCTCTTCTTCGAACAATAAAGATTGTGAAGTAGTGGTAGGTTCCAAGGTTCACCCTGTTTCTGCACTACTGGATTCCGGGGCAGCAAGCAATTTCATTTCTTCGGCTACCATCTCTCAATTAAGTATTCCTACCCAGTCCCTAGAGAGACTCATCTCCCTCACCGCCATTGACGGAGGCACTATTTCTGGAGGACACATTCTGTTTAGAACCATACCTTTAACCTTCAGAGTGGGAGTGCTACATGTGTAGAACATCTCTTTTTTAGTAATTCCTAAGGCCATCATCTCCTTGATCCTGGGCCATAGTTTTGTCTTCACTCTCCTGGGATAGACTGGCATTCTGGTGAGATTCTTTCTTGGAGTTCTGCTTGCCACAGTAGTTGTTTGACTAAAATAACCCCTATTGTTTCCAAAATTAATGCTTAACTGGGCAATCCTCAATTATTGCCAATTCAATACTGAAGTTTTTCAGATGTCTTCTGTGGACAGGAGGCCACTAAACATCCATCTCATAGAAGCTGGGACTGTGCTATTAATCTCCAACCTGGTAAACCCATTCCCCGCGGACATATTTTTCCCTTATCTGTTCCTGAGACCAACGCAGTATCTGAATATATTAAAGAAAATCTCAAGAGAGGATTCATACGAAAATCATCATCCCCAGCAGGGACAGGTCTCTTCTTTGTAAAAAAAGAAGGATGGGTGCCTTCACCCTTGTATTGATTACTGTGCCATCAATTCTATCACGGTGAAGAACAGATATCCCCTACCTCTGATCTCTGAGCTCTTTGACCAAATAAAGGGGGCCTCCATTTTTCCAAATTGGACCTAAGAGGGGCATACAACCTAATTAGAATAAAAAAAAGTGGATGAGTTGAAAACAGCTTTTAATACGTGAGATGGACACTTTGAGTACTTGGTATAGCTCTTTGGGCTATGTAACGCTCCTGCTGTTTTCCAGAACTTTATGAACGAGATCTTACAAGATTTACTCTATCAATTTGTAGTTATCTACTTAGATGATATCCTTATCTTTTCCCCAGACCTTTCAGCTCATCGCAGACATGTAAGAGAAGTATTGAGTAGGCTTCGAAGATATCAGTTATATTGCAAACTCAAAAAATGTGTATTCGAACAAAAAAGAGACTTCCCTTCCTAGGATATATTATATCGGAAACTGGCCTTCATATGGACCCATCCAAGCTTAAAGCCATCCTGGATTGGCCACAGCCATCAGGTCTCAAGGCTACTCAGCGATGCCTAGGATTCTCTAATTATTATCGACAGTTTATTAAGGGTTACTCTTCATTAGTAGCTCCCATTACAGCCCTCACTTGTAAATCCCCAATCCTAAAATCTGGCCTCCTGAAGCAGTTCAAGCCTTCAAGGATCTCAAGACGTTATTCTCTGCAGCTCCAATTCTTCTTCAACCAGACTGTCAATGGCCCTTTTTAGTAGAGGTGAACGCATCCTCCAAGGGGGTCGGAGCGGTACTATCTCAGAAATACTCAAGTGGTTAATATATCCTTGTGAGTTCTTTTCTCTGCGGTTACTCCCTGCAGAGAGGAATTACGGAATCGACGAAAAAGAACTATTGGCGATCAAATTGGCCCTTTCTGAATGGAGACATCTACTTGAGGGTGCTCAGTTTCCGGTAACAGTATACACTGATCACAAGAATTTATTGTATCTACGGTCCGCACATTGTTTAAACTAGAGATGGTCACTGACCCCCGTGTTTTGGTTTTGTATTCGGTTTTGGATCTGGATTACCTTCGTGTTTTGGTTTTGGTTTTGGTTTTGTAAAACCGCCCCCTTGCGTGTTTTGGTTTTGGTTTTGTTTGGTTTTGTTTTGCTATTTTTGAAAAAAATACAATTTCTTTGGTCTAAAATAGCCTAATTTAGTGCTCCACCAGTTTCTTAGATAAGTGAGGAAATTCTAAAGCTAATAAATTATGAAAAAAACAGTTTAATCCCTGGTAGGCCGTCCTTAATTCGAACACTTGTCTGCAAATTATACAGACAAACCTGGTTGTCTACCTCCTCCATCTTTGATTATTGGCAATGTAGCCATCGTCTTTGGGTGTATATTACACCCTCCACTTGTAGTTGAATATTAAAAAAAAGCAGCCTGCACAGACTGTGGAACTAGAAATTCGAATATACAAAGAAATGGACAAAGGCAGTTTGGTATCTGTCTGCATCAGACCCCCCTCCCATCCACTTGTAGTAAAATAGAAAAAAAATCAGCCTGCACAGACTGTGGAACTAGAAATTCGAATATACAAAGAAATGGACAAAGGCAGTTTGGTATCTGTCTGCATCAGACCCCCCCTCCCATCCACTTGTAGTAAAATAGAAAAAAAAGCAGCCTGCATAGACTGTAGAACTAGAAATTTGAATATAGAAAGAAATGGACAAAGGCAGTTTGGTATCTGTCTGCATCCGATTCCCTCTCCACTAGGAGTAAAATAGAAAACTATTCAGCCGTTATATAACCTAGAATATAAATAGAAATTGAGAAAGGCAATTTGGTATCTGTCTGCATCATAATCATCAACATCCTCATTAGCGCCCTCGTCACCTCCACAAATCTCCCCCTCATCCTCTTCTATTTCCAAAGTGTCATCCTCACTTGGTGTATCACTGGCTACACTCGGGCTGTTCACGCACACATCAGCAGAACTGCTGAAAGGGCCCTTCTTTATGGGTACACTAACAGAATGCTCACAATTAGACATCCCACTGTTGGATGGACTCTCCACAGGGATTGGTGTCATTTCTGATTCAGAGCAAACATTATCCTCTAATGCCTTACTGTTATCTTGCAGCTTGGCTTTGACGCGTAACAGTAGTTGTGCACCAGGCTCGGTAACATTTTTGGATCTGCCTCTAATTGCCAAAGGTGAAGGCCTCATTCTTTCTTTGCCACTGCGTGTGTAGAATGGCATGTTGGCAAAAAAATTTTTATCGGCCCTTAACTTTTGCTGAGTAACACTTCTTTTTCGCTTCAACACAGTAAATTTTTTGGGGGTTTTGGTTTTTTGGACTGATTTCGAAACACTGTGTAGTTTGACATCGCCTTGCCCAGATGACGTACTGGGAACACTAACATCAGGACTGGTGACAAAACCTGGTTGCTCATTCTGATCATATGTGGACTGCTTTAAATCCATTCTGAGTGCAAAGCACTTGTAGTGGTAAAAAATATTTGGTAAGATACTGCTGACAGATATGACTTTTGACAGCCAGAAATATTTATGCACAATTATGGGGGACACCCCAAAAGCACTGGGGAGTACTGCAAATTAATTGGTAGATACAATTATGGGGGACACCCCAAAAGCACTGGGGAGTGCTAAAAATTATTTGGTAGATACTGCTGACAGATATGACTTTTGACAGCCAGAAATATGTATGCACAATTATGGGGGACACCCCAAAAGCACTGGGGAGTGCCAAATATTAAAACAAAATTATAAACCTCTATCCTTCTCTCTTCTTTAGCGATTTTTGTTAGAGCAATTGCAAGAAGAATATTGTATTCTCTGTCCCTGCTCTAATCAGCCTGTGATTACACCCTTCTCTCTCCCTCTGTCAAATGGCGATGGATTGCTGTGGAGGCGTGTATTTATAATCTTCAAGTATCGCGAGAACTGAGCCCCGAGATCCGATGACATCATGATGACATTCGGCCTCGATTTCGATTCAGAGCGGGCAGGAGAATACCGAGCTCCTCAGCTCGGTACTCGGATAGCCAAAGTTCGGGTGGGTTCGGTTCTTGGGGAACTGAACTGGCCCATCTCTAGTTTAAACCCCCATCAAGCCAGATGGGCCATCTTCTTTTCACGCTTCAATATCAATATTACCTTCCGCCCAGGCTCTAAAAATGTTAAAGCGGATGCCCTCTCTCGTTCATTTGATGCTACTGATACCAAAGCCTCAGAGAGAGACAACCCAATCTTGGATACCAACTGTATATTGACTTTGTCCCCCTTGACCAAGAGAAGTTGTCCTCCGGGTAAAACCTTTGTAACCCCACCTCTTCGCGCCAAATTATGGCATTGGGCTCATTCTTCCCTTTTTTCTGGACATGCTGGGATGCGGAACACTTGGGAAATAATCTCCCGAAAGTATTGGTGGCCTACCATACGTAAGGATGTCAAGTCTTTTATCTCTGCCTGCTCAAGATGTGCCCAGCATAAAATTCCCATGGTCTCACATTTCAATGGACTTTATCACGGACCTTCCGAGTTCTAAAGGATACACTGTCATCTGGGTCATCACTGACTGGTTTTCTAAGGTAGGACATTTTGTTCCTTTGAAGAAACTCCCTTCTTCTCCTGTCTTAGTGGATCTTTTTATCAAGGAGATTTTTCAACTTCATGGCTGTCCTACACACATATTATCTGATCGGGGGTCACAATTTGTATCTAACTTCTAGAGAGCTTTGTGCCAAAAACTAGGAACCAAACTGGATCTTTCATCTGCATATCATCCCCAGACTAATGGGTTGACTGAGAAAACTAATCAAGAATTGGAGAAGTTTCTAAGGTTTTACATCTCTGACAATCAAGATAATTGGGTTGACCTTCTTCCCTGGGCAGGGTTCGCTCACAACTACCATTACCATGGAGCAGCCTCCAATTCCCCCTTCTTTATCTTGTATGGTTGTCATCCCAGGCTACCAGCCTTCTCTTCTCTTCCTCACTCAGAGGTACCAGCGGTGGATTCTTTCTTTCATAGGTTTTCTACCATCTGGGATCTAGTGAAAACCAGCCTGAGGAGATCCGCTAACCATGCTAAGAAGGTGTATGAAAAGAAGAAGAGGGTAGCTCCTCAATTCATCCCAGGGGACAAGGTGTGGCTATCCACCCGTAACATCCATTTGAAAGTTCCTAGCAAGAAGTTGGCTCATAGATTTATCAGCCCTTTTGAAATATCCCAAGTTATAAATCAGGTGGCTTTTAGATTAAAGCTTCCTTCTTCATTACGTATTCCTAATGTCTTCCATGTTTCTCTTCTTAAACCTGTTATTACTAATCAATTCTCCACTACAGAAAGACCGCCACCTCCTGTGGTAATTCAAGAACAGCCTAAGTTTGAAGTCAAGCAAATTCTGGATTCCTGTCGCTCTAGAGGAGTTCTGCAGTTCCTGGTAGACTGGAAAAGGTACGGCCCTGAGGAACGTTCATGGGTCCCTGCTACTGATTTACAAGTCCCACGACTCCTGCAAGCTTTCCATAACAAATTTACCACCAAGCCAGTATAGGTGTCCAGAGTCCACCTTTTTTGGAGGGGGGTACTGTTACACATTTACTTGTCCCCGTTCCAGCGCCTCCATCTCCGCTACTTCCGGGTCTCGGCAGCGGTGTCACATGACCCTGCAAGGCGGGGAATTCAAAGCTGCACTACAAAAACCCTGCTCTGACGCCTGAGCAGCGTCAGAGCAACGTCTCTCTGTTCCTGACTAGCGATTCCTGTGATCTTGCTCACCTTCCAGATTATGCTCCAGTGTACCAGACCCAGGCTTGATTGACTACTTTACCTCTCTGCTCCAGTGTACCAGACTCAGGCTTTATTGACTACATTACCTCTCTGCTCCAGTGTACCAGACTCAGGCTTTATTGACTACATTACCTCTCTGCTCCAGTGTACCAGACCTAGGCTTGCTGACCACGTTATATCTCTGCTCCAGTGTAGCAGACCCAGGCTTGTTGTACCACGCATATATCTGTATCCAGTCTACCAGACCTCGGCTATCCTGACCATGGAGTGGTTCCTATTTACCTTCCAGTTCCAGTGAGACCGCAAGCTATCTCTCGCATCCTTAAACTTAGAGGCAGGCAAATGGACCGCGACCTGCGTTCCTCCGCAGCAAAGCCTATCTCGCCTTGTGTGGTATAGTAAAATATGGGCACTGTTTGATATATTGAGGCATGATATGCATGGATTAGGAGTAAGTTTGATCTAGATTTTAGCAGAAAAATGCAGGCTGTTACTTAGCAATCAGAATGTTCATTTGAATATAATATTTTGTCAAATATATCTACTTGTTTGTTTAAGAAAAAGAGATTAGGAGATCAAACCAATCTTTTTGTAGTACATGTGTTCTATTTTCATTTTGCTAAAGCTTTAGATACAGTAACTCACACAAAATGTATGAACAAATTTAAAGAATTAAACTGGACACACATGCAGAATGTGATGCTCGCCTTGAGCATTGAGCAGTATTATCAATTTCCCATTCAGTCATACCATGGTGGGAGATTGGACAGATGCAGCCATTTGACACAAGAGCAAATAGAATCATTCTCAGGCAACGAGTTCATTTTGAAACAATTAAATATAGTTAAACTTTGTTGTAAGATAAATGTAGAATTTTGATTTTGTATATGGTTTTGTTCTTCATCACTCAGTATGTTTTTCATTAATTTTAGCCTGCAGATTCAACTGTTGTAATGATGATCTACAGATTGCATTTAGTTGACAGCTAAGCGTCTCCATGGTAGCACTAGAAACAATGACTCCTTCAGTTCAAAACATTAATACAAACCCATTAAACCTTTTAAAACTCTTCCTGGGATTATGATTCACTCGGATTAATTGTATGGAACCTTATGGTTTAAATCCAATGTCAATTTATCTGCAGGATTATGGGTCGGTTGTAATCATTTGGGATTATTTATTAATTACACACAAATGAGCTGATTTGTCTGCTTAGCACATACATAAATGCATACCCAACTTGCCTCATAACAATGCTCTGCTCATCCTTTTTGCAGAATTAAGCATCTAGGTCAGGCCCTGCCAACCTGTGGCTCTCTATGTGTTGGGAAACTACAAATGCCAGCATACCTTGCCAGCTATCATCTGGCTATCTACTGCAAAGCATGCTGGAACTTGTAGTTTCACAAACCCTTGGCAAGCCACAGGTTGGCTGATCTAGATGCAACTGCAATTTGTGGAAAGAGTAAAAATGTTATTTCATAACCCGGACTAATAATGCCTTAGGACACCCATTTATTGTTTACAACTTTTAGATTTTTCTCTTAAAACACTGTTCAGCTGAGTCTCATTTCTATTGTATAGAGGTCATTAGATTAAGGAGGCAATTCAATGTTTTAGTGCAAATCTAGATATTTTGCCTATAAATGCACTTCCCTGTATAAAGTGTGCCTGGAAGCTGCAAAAGGAGTAGCATTGAAAGTATAGGATGAGGTCAGGTCTCTGCCACCTCTAAGCACATGTAAAAATCAAGTCAATTTGCAGGGGAATATTCTCTTTCCCCTCATTTAAATATCTCGTCCAACAAAACAATATTGTACTTTTGTATGTGGGTGCATTGCAAAGAGTATGAAGAGTATCTAGGACCTCCAGAATCCATACAGCTCCACCCACTATAAGATGCAGCTTTGCAGTCCCAAATAGATAAAAAAGAAGACAACATTTATCAAAGAGCAAACAGCCAATTCTGACTTTGATTACATATTTCTATGCTTCCGTACCCAAACCATTTCTAGACCAACATCAGATTCAAGACTTAGTGCATGGACATGACATGGTCACAGTAAAATGAGAGCATGGCTAGGCAACTGTTAGAATGTATGCCATTATATGGAACCTCCTCTAAACATACTGTGCATCAAAAAGCCTGAGAGATAAATATCTCTTCTTTAGGTCTACCAGCTGTAGCCTCATATTATGTAAATGTTTCCTTAATTTGACATTAAGTATTATGGTTGGAATTGTACTCTTGTTACCTAATGAATCCATAGACAATAATAACTAACAAAGTGCAAAAGAACAGAAGCCCAAGGCAACCAATCAGCAATTAGCTTTGATTATGGTTGTCACCTCTCTATCTCTGTTATATGTTTGCCATATAAATAAAATTGGCACAAACCACAATGTTAAAATACCTTTCAGATGGCAATTCTAGCACCAACTAGTAAAAGTAAATCAATCTATAAAAAAACAATACAAAGGAAAAATAGATGAATACTTGAATCAAATACCGAAACAAAAGGTTTCCTAAATGTCCCTTTAATTACTTTTTGAAAAACAATATACAAAAACAGGATGAGGCTGGTGTATATTTTAGGGGAGATAATTTTTATTTGTTTAATTATTGAACAAGTGCATTGTTCATTGTTGGCTGAGGACCTAAAACTTTGTATTTCAGCAACATGGTAATCAAGTTATTTGTGGTACACAGGTACAGATGTCAATTATCTGGTGGATATATCAACAGAGGTCTCAAATGCATCCTCACACAATTATATTTGATAAAAGTGGTTGTTGAGGGCTGTGGTACTTTCTGTAGCTCAAAGGAAAGTGCATAGGTTGTACGAAAATACATGCCTATCGGAATTTTAAAAATACCACAGGGAAGTGTATTCCAGTGAAAGAGAAGTACCAGTTTAAGAGGTCATGGTCAGAAGCTGCAGGGTGACTTTTTGACTGTAAAATGTCGCTCCATCTATACATGTACTTTGCACATCTCCTTTTAAGCTTCTAAACCACTAGCATACTGTCATTCAACATCCAACGTGCCACTGCAACTTCCTATATATTTCTTTGCACTTCAAAAAATATACATATGCACACATAATTATCCATATATAGCTTTGCCTAGGCATTGTATATTTAATTATTTTAAAAAATGTCAGCCACTATCTCCAATTTGCCTCTTTGAAAATAATATAATTTAAATATTTGCCAGTATTCAAATAGCAACTCAAGGCAACTTGCCTCTGATTGACTTTCAGAAGGGGAAAACCACATTGATTGGCTGTTTGTGTATTGACTCCTCATTGTCAATATATTAATTTAATTTATCTTGACCCCAACTGGCTTAAATGATTGACGCTTTAGCAGGGGGACATTTGTTGTCCCACTGCATTAGTGGTAACTATCCTAGACTATTGGACTGGTTATTTTTTATTGTTTTTTTTAGTGTCTGCACAGTTAGCTATTTATGTATTTATTTTTAAAACAGCAGTCATCATCATCAAATGCCAGTCATTATCATCCCTGAAATTCAAGGTCATTTTCAATATAAGCATGTGTCTGATTTCGGACCATGGCTTCATCTGTGTGGAATTTGTATGTTCTTCCCATGTTTGCATGGGTTTCCTCCGGGTGCTCCGATTCCTTTCCAATCTCCAAAAAACTTACTAGTAGGTTAAGTGGCTGCTATCAAATTAACCCTAGTCTCCTCTCTCTCTCTCTCTCTCTCTCTCTCCCTCTCTCTCTCTGTATGTTAGGGAATTTAGACTAGAAGCTCCAAGGGGGCACTGATGTGAGTGAGTTGTCAGTACAGCGCTGCAGAATTAGTGGCGCTACATAAATAGCTGTTGCTGCTCAGGGCCATCTTAACAACATTATGGGCCCCCGGGCAAAGCAGTGCACCGGGGCCCCTAGATATAGATATATAGCTATATACAGATACAGATATAGATATATAGAGATAGAGATAGATAGATGTACTTGCTCAGTGACCCTTGAAGGTTTTTTTTGCAGGTTTTTTTCTTTTACAGGATTATTTATTCTCATTAAGAGCCGTGCCTATGGGGCCCCCTGGCACATGGGGCCCCCGGGCAGCAGCCCATCGTGCCCAATGGAAAAGATGGCCCTGTTGCTGCTGATGATCCGTCTGAGCAGACACGAAGCAAAATTTAAAAGTAAAAACCTTTCCTCAAAGTCTGGCAACTACGACATTTTAATAATTCCATTCTTCTTCTACAATACTGATTATTTGACCTTTATTTATATATTCTATAACTCATGACTGTAATGTAACATTAATTTTAAGTATATGAATTTTACATTTTCTGTTCTGTTTTTTATCACATTACTCTACCTATAAAAAATATACGCACTTCGGTATTAATTGTACATAGACTGTTCAAAAGGAGAGAATATAAAGTAGTTTAAATCAAATAATGTGGTTACATATCTTGTTTTTAAAACTCATGGGACACACAGGTATACCTCCCAGTAGTCACAATTTCCAGATCCCCAACATGTTGTGACTTATCAGTAATGTGGTGGGCTTCATTGTAGGATTTGGTCCTTCAATATTGGGAGGTATGCCCAGGAAACATACTAGGCCTCATTAGATTTGGATGCTAATGTGTTTTCGTACTCATGTGCGTATGCCCATATTAAGATTTCTGTGTATATCTGACTGGTGTCTCCTTATGCTTGAAGAAGCAGAACAGGGAAGTAAAGGAGTTGCAAGTGTAGGGAGAGTACAGTTATTGTGTTCATGTAATTGCTATATAGTTAGGTGGAAAAAGACATAGATACACCTGTCAGGGGGAGTATCTGTTGCAGGTGCTCAACTCTTGGAGCTAAAATCCATGCTGATGACCTTTGTAGTTTAATAAAAAAAAAAAAGGTTTAAATAAATGTTTAAAAAGAGTATTCCCCCTCAAAAAGTGAACCAAACCTCAGGGCACATACTAGAAAATATATATCAGGAAGTCCATGCACAAGGGGAGGGTTTCAGATACACTGACGGAAGTGTATGGAATGGTTAATTGTGTGACTCCTCTTGTATAATCAGTGGCCTTTCTGTATTAATGCATTAATGGAATCTTCTAAAAATAATAACTTGAGGGACCCCAATAGAAAGCTAAGTCACTAGGAAAACTATATGCCACAAGTCCTCTGAAGGTACTTATAATTTAGTGTGTACAGTGTAGAAATCACAATTCACGCTAAAGCTTGGATCAAATCCTGTTCAATACATAAGCAGATTTCCTCACACAAAGTCCACTACAATTCTAGTGCAACCAGCACTAGGCTATGACAGGCTGGGTGTTCAGGCTACAACTCAGGCCTGATCAGCATGGAGATGAATTCCCTAAGGGGTGAATATGGTATGCAAGAATAGTCTGCCTCTCTGTCCAGGAAAAATATTCTGAACACAGTACAGCTCCTCCTTTCATCCCTGGACTGTGAGTGTGGGGTTAGAAAAGTTTTATGTAAAAAAAATAGAGATTGCATTATTATATGTGGCATTACTGGTCCCAGCCAGTTCTGCATGAGCTACTTGGTTGAGCATAGAACTACAAGTGCTAGCATAACCATGGTGCCAGAGCATAAGCACTAGCATGTCCTTGCATCCAGAGACCACTGTGTCTTGTAGTGCCATATAGGAAAATACTGTTAAAAATAAATCACATGGATAAAAAAATTCCTTTTATTAAAATAAATAACCCCACTAATCCCACAATCCCATGTTCACAACATTATTAAAAACCTAATTCCAAAGTGATACTCTTTTCTCTTCTTCTTTTACTGATAAAGAATGAGAGTAAAAAGAACATGCTATATAATGCTGAACTGCTCCTTGTACAGTCCCGATGCGAATGACAGGCAAGGAGGCTTGTCCGCAACTAATCAGACGCTTTGCTCTCATTGTTAGAGTGTGAGAAAGCAAATCTGATTGGTAAGCTGTGGAAAAACCACATGTGGAGACTTAATCAACTTCATTGTGAGATTCATTGACAAAATTGTAAACATATTTATTCAAGTACAATAAAAAGTATAAAATATAATAACAAAGGGAATTGATAATCAAGATATTCAATACATATTCAAAAACCTGTAGCTTAAAATGGCCTGTAAAATTGGATAAAGCAGAAGAAGAGCAATCTCAAATGAGTATTCCTCCTTGTATATATAGAGAATAATGTGTCCACTAATATTAGCCGCAGTAGGCAATGTTGAGGCAGCGTGTTGAGTCTCAAATATCAGTGGCTATGTGTGCCGCTACTCACAGATAAAAACATTCAGTGGATATCACATAGTCCAATAGCTTCTCAATATATAGATGTTAGTACATTGTATACGGCTAGACAGATGATAAAAGCAATTCTAATCACATAAGCCCCAATTTGAGAATAAATGTCTGACAGTACCTTATTTGGTGGCAGTTCAATTGAAGCTTCAGGGACAGGTAAATAGCTTGTGTCTTGGACTTAGTGCACTATGCACACAGTTCACTCCTTAAGGATGTGACCATTATATTGCAGCTGCATGATGCTGATATTGAGAAACAAAAGGAATTATGCTCCAAAGAATTCAACTGTCCAAAATAACCAGGTGTTGTCAGGACCAAGGCCACTGGATGCTGGACTGCCAATAAACTCTGTAATGTCAAGAATGATGTCCCCAATAGATTATAAGGACAAGCTCAAACTCCTTAACGCGATTCAGTGCTATATGCACTTTCATCAGAAGGGTTTAAAATAACTGGGTGGGATCCCTGTTCTATTTAAGCTAGTAGCAGGCCAATAACATGTTAATTGTATAATTGAACACAGAAGTGTTCAATTATACAAATTTAGATAAAATTTAAAAAAACTCTCAGACAAAATACACTCCAACAACTTCAGACCTGACAGATTTTTGCTCATATAATACAATGGAGTGGTATTCAAGAGAGCTACCCAAATTATTATAAATTACTTAATGTATGAATCCAATGATTAAATATAATACATATTTAATTTATATACATTGTTGTCAGTATAGGTTGTACTGATAGATAAAATTATTAACGTTTCTATATCCTTTGCCCATAGTGACCACACACACAACAAATTTTCCAATGACAGAGCTCCGCAACAGTACACTAGCAGTCCAGGGTTCAAATCCATATGAGTCAGGCAATTTAACTTGAAAAAATACTTTCTACTTGACCTATATTTTAATTCTGAATAAGAAAACATTTGTGCAGATCGTCTTTACACTATATAAATTTGATTATCATCTTTATATATATTAATCTAAAAGGAAAAAATCATAAATTCATCTGAAGTTCAAATCTGAAAATCATAAATTCATCTGAAGTTCAAATCTGTATATTCTTTTAAGCCCTCCAGTTTCAGGGTATTCAGACTATCAATCCAGAAGGCTTCTCTTATGCATAGGCGATTTTTTTTTCTATCTCCACCACTAGCTGTGGGGGGTATGTGTTCTATTCCCAAAATCTTAAGGCTCTGAGGGTTGCTTTTATGATGTTCTCTGAAATGCCCAGAAACATTACGATCCATTTTTTGTATATTTATATTATGCCTATGTTCCAGAAATCGAATTTTAAGCTTACGCATTGTTCGGCCAGTATATTGGAGGCCGCAGGTACAGTATAGCATATATATCACATAGTCCGTATTGCAGTTAATATATGATATTATGGTAAATTTCTCTTTAGTAGAATGTGACTCAAAATAATTTTTACACTCCTTAAAGTTGCATGTAATACAATTGGTGGATCCACACTTATAACATCCTGACATTTTAGAAATATCTGGTAGCCAGGAGGAAACAGACTTACTAGCCGCAGGAATAGATTTCTATATATAGTGACTTGGGAAAAGGTAATTACCCAGATTCTTTGCTTTCTTGAAAACAACCTTATCCCACATATCTATTGAGGAACTTAAAAGAGGATCCAAACACAATATTCTATGATTTCTATAAATGATGTCTTTAAACTTGTTTGAACTATTATTAAAGCTGGTAATAAAAGATGGAAATTGATCATAAGACTAATTCTCATTCCTATTCCGCTTTTGCATATTCAATGCATCTTCTCTCTGTAGAAAAAAATGCATTCTGTAATGTAGGTTCCAGTAGTGGAACTGGATACTCCTTCTCTTTAAATGTCTCAATTAATGTATATGCTTGTTCTTTAAACTTGCTTTCGTTAGAACAGTTTCTTCGCAATCTCTTAAGCTAAGCTGAAGGAATGTTTCTTGACCAGCTTTTTGATTCATCTACTAAATTCGTATCCTCCTTCCACACAAAGAAAAGGCCATCTATATACCTCCGATAGAAGACCAGGGTTGCCGCGAGCTCGCCCACCATATCAAGCCAAAAGAACAGAGAGAGTGGTATAGAGCAAGCTAAAGGATAAGAGAGAGGAGGGTGTGGGGGTAGAAGGTATGGAGTCAACTCTTGGCGCTGCTCTAAGTAGGAAGCCAGATGGGGTACGCAGTAGGTTCCTACAGAAAATAAATCAATAATAGATAGTACTATCCTAGTTGGACCCAGATGGTGAGACTGCAGTCCTATGAGTAGCATAGTAATCAAACCAAGTGAACCACTTCATCAGAGGGAAGAGGTGAAGTGGAATATTTGAAGTCTATAGTTTCCATGACATAGTTGTGCTGAGTTTTTGCTTTAATTTTGGAGAGAGGCAGGTGAGCTTGGCTCTTCCAGTCTTGGGCAATGGCTACTCTAGCAGCAATTAATATGTGTCCCGTGACATAGCGGTGATGAGCCGGGAAGTCCGATGGATAGAGTTGGAGAAGGGCCAGAGATGGATGAGGTATAATAAACAACGGTTACCTGCTGTACTAGCCTAAAGACTTCGTCCCATAGGGGTCCTGCCCCATAATTATGGGGCAGGACCAGAGTATGAAAGAGGGATCTGGCTTCTCCGCACTCCCTCCAACAGAGCTGAAAAACCGAGGGACTGATTTTAGTGTGTTTGTTTCTGGCTCCCCCCCCCTCCTCTTCCCCTTTCTATTGGAAATCCACAAGGCTCTGTCCTTGGCCCTCTGCTCTTCTTTCTCTACACCACCTCTCTTGGTAAACTCATTCAATCATTTGGCCTCCAATACCACCTCTATGCTGATGATACGCAAATCTATCTTTCTTCCCCTGACCTCTCTCCTGCTGTCCTGACCCAGGTATCTAGCTCTCTCTCTGCTATAACTACCTGGATGTCACAGCTCTTCCTGAAACTCAACATTTCCAAATCCGAGCTCATCATCTTTTCTCCTGTCAATGGTGCTATCCGTCCCAATATCTCCCTCTTGGTTGACAACATCACTCTTCTGTCACCCAAGCCCGCTGCCTTGAGTTCACCCTTGATTCAGCCCTCAGCTTTACTCCTCATATCCAGTCCCTCACCAAATCCTGCCACTTCTGTCTCTGTAATAGTACGAAAATCCCTCCCTTCCTCTCTAAGGAAGCAACCAAATTCCAGGTCCATTCACTCTTCATTTCTCATCTCGACTATTACAACCTCCTTCTCATTGGTCTTCCTCGCTCTCTCACTTTTGACCTTCAATCCATACAGAATGCTGAGACTAGGCTCCTCTTCCTCTCCCACCGCACCTCTTCTGCTTCTCCTCTGTGTAAATCCCTTCATTGGCTCCCTATCTGTATCAGAATTCAGTTCAAGCTCCTTACCCTCACTTACAAAGCCCTTACCAACACTTCTCCCCCTTACATCTCTAACCTTGTCTCGAGGTACATACCTAACTGGCCACTCAGCTCCATCTCTGATCTCCGCCTCTATTCACCCCTCATTACCTTCTCCCATGCTCGTCTCCAAGACTTCTGCTGTGCTGCCCCTACACTTTGGAACTCCCTACCCCGTCTGATTCGACTGTTCCCCAGTCTTCAGTTCTTCAAAATGCTCACTCAAAACTCACATTTTCAAGCTCGCCTATCGTACCACCTCCTAACCATTATATCTATCACATCTTCTTCCTCGTCTGCCATCTAAATTTTTTCTTCCAGTTCTTCCTACTGTCTCTCACCACCCCTCCCTTTGAAATGTAAGCCCTCTCAGGCAGGGTCCTCTCTGCCTATTGTCCCATGTCTGTCTCTTGTCCCTCGTACCTCCCGTCATGTCTTTTGCTGCACTCTGTGTGAGTCCCCATAGCAATACTCAAACTCATCTGTTCTGCTGACATGTATTACCTCATCTATTTGTTACTTGCTTCTGTATCCTGCGCTACGGAATCTGTGGCACCTTATAAATAAATAAATAATAATAATGTAATTTAACAGTGGTGGTAGTCAGCATATCGATTTACCCCGACATGAGGACTCCGAAGGTCCCCTTTCCGACCATCAGCGATGACGATCCTTCTTGAAAGAGACTTCAACCAATCACGATCAAGTAAGAAGCTGGCTCCCCTTGATGATGTCATTCACCATGGCAACGGTATTATCGCTGTTGTTAAGAGGGTAATGTAAGTAAGCACCCATGTACAATGCACTTTACAAAGCCTTCTACATTGTACATGGGTGCAATGACCGAGATCAGTTTCCCATTGCACTTGAACCGCAAATTTACAATTCTCGGGAGCTGTCAAGAGACATTGGTAACAGACAAAGACAGCGCAAATGTGCAATAGATGAAGTAGTGGAAATGTCTGTGATCTCTTCAAACTAGTAATCAATACAATTTATTGTTCAAAAATATACATATAAAAGCATATATCCCCAATATAATAAATGAAAGAACCTTTCTATTATTATAATATTGGCCTCTTGAGTTAATGACCTGTCAGACACATACGGATAATCTGGAACAAACACCGCAATCGGTGTCAGGGAGTCAGTGTCCCACTGTTGGTTTTCACTTAATAATTATAACACTTTGTCCACATGGATAAAATGTTATAGTATAGAGCTAGATCCGGGTTTGCGAGCCCACTATTAGTCCAGGAACATAGTATATAGGCAGGTAAAATGGATAGTACTCACAGCCACTTTCGTATTCCCTCTTCTATGGCTCTCTGGTTCCGGTTCTTTCTGCTGCTCTCCGACTGTAAATGTGGTCTGAGAAGCGGTGAGTAGAAAAAAATCTGCTTGGGCAGAAACCAAAGAGGAAGGTCCATAATTCCTCATACAATCATTCCATCACGATATCCTCAATATGTGTATAGGTAAAAAGAGTCTCTAGGTCCATATAGATAACAAGTTAACCCGTGCATGATACTCATGCATTCTAGTCAAATCAAGCTACTTAAGGTGTTAAAAAGGTTCTTGTCATGCATTTGGGCCATAGCCCAGGCCTCCTCAGGGGAAGAGTGTTACTTACCGACGTAAGCGCCCTTTTTTAACGTGGTTTTGTCCACATGTCACCACCTCATCATTCTTCTCCATCACCTCATCCTTCATTTTCATCGCCACATCTATCCAGATGTCTATCCAGACACAGGGATCTCTCTCAGCGGTCCTGAGTATCACACTCCTCTCACTCTGTCACCCCCGGAAACCGGCAACCACTCCCCACTGTCACCCCCGGCAACCACCAACCACTCCCCACTGTCACCCCCGGCAACCACCAACCACTCCCCACTGTCACCCCCGGCAACCACCAACCACTCCCAACTGTCACTTCTCCTTCAAGAAATGTATATATATTTTTTTAAATCTTTATAAACACTTTTAACAATTAACAAATTAAATTAACAAATTAAAAACATCTTAGTATACCAAATTTCAGCCCTTTCTGAATTTTTTTTTCCACACACACACTAAGAATTTAGTAGGTCAGTGTATAACTCCGCCCAGCAGGTGGCGCTGCAGCTTGGTTTTATTTTTTCCACACACACACACACACACACACACACACACACACACACAGACAGACAGACAGACTAACACACGCCACTAAGCATTTATATTATAGATGGTATATGATATTTCAAGAGATCAGATAGACGACGCGTTTCGTCTCTACAAATAAGACTTTTTCAAAGCCAAGGTAAGTATTTTATCATTACTTAGACCTGTCTTTAAATAGAAGGAAGTTTCAAGGTTCATTAATCAATCAATTACATTGTTAACAGCTGGTATTATAAATACATTTTATATAATATAGTCAATAAATATCTAAATATCTAAAAATCACAGTCGAGAGAGAGGAAGGGTAACCACATATAGGCTGCATAAATAAAAAAGAAAAATAATAAAAAATATAAATAAAATAATATAAAAATGATATATAATCCAAAAACTAATAGTACATGTTATAATGTAATATAACTAATAAGTACAAAAAAAATCTGAATAACAACATTAATTAATCTCTGAAAATCTATACAACAATTCTCACTAAACATATCTATATGTCTATCTCCATACAGAAGAAACACAAATATGGACTATTACTATTATCCAGTTATATCACAGTTAAATGTATCAATAAAAAGATACAGGAACCTGTCTCGTTGATGAAACTATTAATAAAGCAACATATTATATGATAATGTATAATTAAAATAAATGTATATCAATAATCTACATAAAACATATAACCAATTCTAACACAATTATATAAACATGGCATTGTTGAAGCTAAAAAGTTAGATGACAAATATTGGATATTAGGTCTTGGACCATATGGGGCAAATCTGGTGTTCTATGGTGGATATATTGACAATTTATTTATTATTTGGAAAGGAGGTCTCAGATTAGCATATGATTTTGTTTCATTTTGTAATACAAATATGTTTAATCTCACTTTCACATAGAGTTAGAGATAAATTATCTTGATGTTACTTTTTTATCCATAAGAATAAAATTATGACTAAAAATCATAATAAATCTGTTAACACAAATCATTTTTTACACTATACCAGTGGTCATCATAAACCTTGGATAAATAATATACAGAGGAGTCAAACTAATCGGTTAAGACATAATTGTACATTAGATGATGATTTTGTTTTACAAGCAGATAATATGTGTCATGAATTTATACAAAGAGGTTATCCATGTGAACTATTGTTTGATGCAAAAAAAATCTGCTCTTGAAAGAAATAAGTTAAAGCTTTTTCAAATAATAGGGATGAGAATTTACTTGTATTCATATCTAAGTTTAACAGAAAATCAATGAGTATTAGGAAAATGATAATTAAAAACTATGAAATATTAAAACAGGATGCTGTATTAGATGCGAAGATGAGCGGAGAGGACGGGCAGCCTTGCCTGGTTCCATTAGTAATATCAAAAAGGGTCGACAGGAACCCATCACTGAGGACTCTGGCTGAGGGACATACAGGATACAAATTGCCTGGAGGAAGAAGCCGCTAAATCCAAACCTGGCAAGGATGGCCTGCAGGTATTCCCAATGAATCCTGTTGAACGCCTCTCGGCATCTAGCCAGAGTAACAACAGCAGTTGGGCCCAAGTTGTATTTTAAGAACACGACTTAAGAACCCGACTAAAGAACCCTGCGTGTATTATCCGGGACTTGTCTGCCCAACACAACCTGAGGGTAAATGTATCAAGCTAAGATTTTTCCGGTGGGTTTGAAAACCAATGAGATTCTAGCTATCATTTATTTAGTACATTCTACAAAATGATAGCTAGAATCTGATTGGTTGCTATAGTCAACATCTCCACTTTTCAAACCCGCCGGAAAACTCTCAGCTTGATATATTTATTATTTTTTTATTGATTAATAATGCTTGGCAAGATACAATTAAGTCGATTGGCGATCAGTTTGGCAAATAATTTAAGATCTGTATTTAAGAGCGCAATTGGCCTATAGTTTTGACAGTGGGCAGGGTCCTTGTCAGGCTTGGGAACAGTAACTATCCTAGCCTCCAACATCTCTTTAGGTAAGTAAGATTCCTCAGTGGCCTTATTAAATAGAGATGTGAGCACTGAGCCGAGCTTCCCCCGGAAGGCAAGGTAAAAGCCATTTATGAGACCAATCTGTTTCGGCGCTTTATCTCTTTTGAGGGATTTTATTGCCCTTTGTATCTCATCCTCCGTCCAGGGAGAGCACAGTCCAGCCGCCACATCTGGGTCTAAGGAGGAGACCTGAAGGGAGCCTAAGAAGGCAGCTATACTAGTAGGGGAGGGGTGAGGTTGAGAGTGGTCCTGGCGAAGGTTATAAAGCTTTGCATAGAAAGCGGCAAACTGATTAGCAATGTCTGATGGGTTATAAATAAAGGATCCTCGAAGGCCTGCAAGTGCTTTAATTCGATTAATGGCGCTCTTTTCCTGGAATTTACGTGCCAGAAGTTTACTCGTCCTATTCCCCAATGTATAGAACTTTTGATTTAACCTGGCTATGGCATTGTTCTCCTGGAGTACCATGATGGAGCTTAATATTTTACGGAGATCAACCAAAGATGCTTTAAAGGCAGGGTCAGAGGGATTGAGCTTATGTTGTTGCTCTAGAGGGACAATCAGTGGTTCATAAGATTCTATCACTTCCAAGTGGGTGCGTCTAATTCTAGCCCCTAGATACATTTACTCCCTGGATTCCATTCCTTTGGTTAAGGAGCTTGGTAGGGTAATCCCCAGCGGTTAGGGATATTTGGCAGGAGAAGAGATGCAGAAACTTGGTGAAACAAACGGCGTTTGGCCAGTGTAACAGCTGAGATATCCGGGAATAACTGGAGTACGCCCAAGGCCCCCTGATTAGGGGAGAAGGGTAAAGCCGCCATGAGGATCTGTTCTTTGGTGCGAAAAAAGTGGACCCGAAAAAGAGTGTCCTTGGGGGCCGAGTCAGGGGCTTGGCGAGATTTGGGCAGCCGATGAATTCTATCAAGGATATGGTCCGTGTTTGAAGCCTCCGGTAGCATCCTGCGGAATAGGTCTGTGGCATAGGCGTATAGGTCCGCATCTGAGACAGAATCTGAAGATGCAACGCTGCTGCTTGTATAGTGGTAGGGTCAGGTCATAGTCCAGGTATCCATCTAATTATCCATCATCTGACCATTGAAACATGGTTGGAGCCAGTAGAAATGAAGAGAACATGTTATAGAACTCAAGACGTAGCGTAGAGGACCATGGTTCTCCACCTCCCAGATGGGCACTAGGTGTTGGCACTCTCCACTTATACAATCAAGAGTTAAAAAGGCAAGTGTTACTGTTACAAAAATAAATAGAATAATTCAGCGCATAGTAAAATACAATATGACTGGTAAGTGTACAGATTGCACACAGGTGGCAATGTTATAGCTCTTCTGCAGAGAAAGTGATGGCTAAAATCCTTACAGATATGTACACAGGGATGGCAATGATATAGCTCTTCTGCGAAGAAAGTAATGACTAGAAATTCTTACCCTGCTCTTTCCCTTTCATATCCGATAAAGTCCTCTTCTCGGTAGCTATAGAACCCGTGTAGATGATTAGGAGACGATTTTCTGATAAAAGTGCTTGAGTGTACCTCCGACTTCTTCCGCCCGCAGTGGAACGCATGTGGACCGCACAGATCCTTCCGGCGCTTCCTGTCTGGACGGGTGCCCAATGTGCTCAAATTCAAAAATGTAGAGAGATGTGAAAGATCATATCCGACGCGTTTCGTCCAGAGAGGACTATTTCAAGGATAGTAATGCTTGTAACTGATGCCAAGGGTAAGAATTGGGTAAGAATTTCTAGCCATTACTTTCTTCTATACTGCAGGCAATAGATACAGGTAAATATCTTGCTTGTCAAAACACTGAATAGTAAGTGGTAAGTGCAAATATACAGACAAAGATGTAAAAATATTGAAATAATCACGGCTTCACGGATCAATCAATAAAGCAGTTATCTAACCGCCAGGTGCATAAGTATAACAATGTAAAGAACAGTCAATGAGGTGTAGAAACTCCATACACCTATACAGTGGTAGCGATAAAGTCAATAGGTGTGGAAACACCTTACACCTACTAGTCCTGAGAGTATCAACGGCCAGCAGCAGATGATAGGTCCCCCTTGCAGCTCCGATTCTGCCACCTCGAAATGTCAGAAAGAGATTTGCGGTCAGCGGTCCCCCCTAACAGAGTAGCTCCGAGGGGGCTAATCAGCAGCAGAAGGGAGCCGTGTAGCGCAGGAGGGCCTCCGATATTAGTGTGTGACACCCGCTGGGGTCTGGGAGCTACCAGAAATTGAGCCTGCGGCTTTTGGTGCAGCTCAAGCTGCAATTTGTTTCTAGCAGTCTGTTGCAGGTGGTCCAGTCCCACACGGGTGTAGGTAGTACCGCTCGTTGTTAGGGGGCACAGAGGGTTCTCTGAGCACAATGCCAGGAGAGAATGGGTCCTGCAATCAGCCCAAAAGACCAGGCCCTTCCGGAGCAGAAAGTAAACGTGGCCGGATGGTATAGCTGCTAAACCATGCCCCACGTTCGGATCCTCTTTTAAGTTCATCAATAGATATGCGGGCTAAAGTTGTTTTCAAGAAAGCAAACAATGAATTACCTTACCCCAAGTCACTATATAAAGAAATCTATTCCTGCGGTTAATAACTCTGTTTCCTCCTGGCTACCAGATATCTTTAAAATGTCAGGATGTGTGGATCCACCAAATGTATTACATGCAACTTTAAAGAGTGTAAAAATTGTTTTGAGTCACATTCTACTAAGGAGAAATTTAGCATAAAATCATAAATTAACTGCAATACGTACTATGTGATATATGTTCTATACTGTACCTGCGGCCTCCAATATACTGGCCGAACAATGTACAGACTTAAGATTCTATTTCTGGAACATAGGCGTAATATAAATATACAAAAAATGGATCATAGTGTTTCTAGGCATTTCAGAGAACATTTTAACAGCAACTCTCAGAGCCTTAAGATTTTGGGAATAGAACACATACCCCCACAGCTAGTGGTGGAGATAGATTCAATCACCTGGGCTTAAGAGAAGCCTTCTGGATTCTTAGTCTGAATACCCTGAAGCTGGAGGGCTTAAAAGAATAAACAGATTGAACTTCAGCTGAATTTGTGTTTTTTTCCCTTTAGATTGATATATATATAAAGATGATAATCAAACTTATTTATTGTAAAGGTGATCTGCTCAAATGTTTTCTTATTCAGAATTAAAATATAGGTCAAGTAGAAAGTAATTTTTTAGGTAAAACTGCCTGACTCATTTGGGGTTTGAACCCTGGACTGCTAGTGTACTGTTCCGGGGCTCTGTCATTTGAGTTATTTGAAGCCCAGTTTCTATAGGGCAAATTTGTTGTGTGTATGGTCATTATGGGTAAAGAATATAGAAACGTTAATAATTTATCTATCAATACAACTTATACTGACAACGATGTATATAAATAAAATATTTATTATATTTAATCATTGGATTCATACACTAAGTAATTTATAGCAATTTGAGTAGCTCTCTTGAATACCACTCCATTTTCTTATATAAGCAGAAATATGTCAGGTCTGAAGTTGTTGGAGTATATTTTGTTGAGAGTTTTTTTAATTGTATCTAATTTTGTATAATTGAACACTTCTGTGTTCAATTATACAATTAACATGTTATTGGCCTGCTACTAGCTTAAATAGAACATGGATCCCACCCAGTTATTTTAAACCCTTCTGATGAAAGTGCATATAGCACTGAATCGCGTTGAGGATTTTGAGCTTGTCCTTATAATCTATTGGACACATCACTCTTGACATTAGAGAGTTTATGGGCAGTCCAGCATCCAGTGGCCTTGGTCCTGACAACACCTGCTTATTTTGGACAGTTGAATTCTCTGGAACATAATTCCTTTTGCCTTTCAATATCAGCATCATGCAGCTGCAATAGAGTGGTCGCAGCCTTAAGGAGTGAAATGTGTGCAGAGTGCACTAAGTTCTATAGACACGAGATATCTACCTGTCCCTGAAGCTGCAATCGAACTGCCACCAAATAAGGTACTGTCAGCTGCATTTATACTTTATCGGGGCTTATGTGATTGGAATTGCTTCTATCATCTGTCTAGCCGTATACAACGTACTGTCATCCAAATATTAAGGAGCTATTGGGCCATATTATATCCACTGTACTGATCTGCCACTAAATAAAGTACTGTCAGCTGCATTTATACTCAAATCGGGGCTTATGTGGCTAGAATTGCTTCTATTATCTGTCTAGCTGTGCACAATGTACTTACATCTAAATATGGAGAAGCATTTGGACTATGTGATATTAACAGAATGCTTTTTATATCCGTGAGTAGCGGCACACACAGCCACTGATATTTGAGACTCAAAACACTGCCTCAAGATTGCCTACTGCGGCTAATATTAGTGGACACATTATTCTCTATATATGCAAGGAGGAATACTCATTTGAGACTGCTCTTCTACTTTACCCAATTTTACAGGCCATTTTAAGCTACGGGTTTTGGAATATGTATTGAATATATTGGTTATCAATTGCTTTTGTTATTATAATTTATACTTTACATTGTACTTGAATAAATATTGACAGTCAATTGTAAAAGGAATACAACTATTACTGATTTTTACCAAATAAGAGCGCAATCACTATTTTCTCTTTTGGTTACTATTACTCAGAGATATACCACTAACTCTTGTGACAGCAGCTGCCATTTGGTATACTTTGTCAATTAGCATCTATAGTGGTACTGTCCTCTTTGGCAGGTATAGACCACACAAGTACCCCACAACATCCCACCTATAGAGGCAGTTTCTTTTTCTTTTTAAAATTGTAAACATGCAAAACTCCACCCGTTGGAGCGCCCAAAAATTAAATCTTGTTTTCTTTATGTGTGTATTATGAATTTCAATAGAATGATCTGACCTGCACATCTTATCAGGTCCATCCATCATCATGAGCAAATAACTCCTCCTGCAAACAAATCCACCTTGTTGTGCTAATCCGTGGGTAAATCAGGGTTCACTAATCTTGTGTGGTGTAGGCCCCTGGCACCTACCTCTGGATTAGTCAATCTTAGGCTAGCTCAGTTATCATCATCTCAGGCTCTAGTGGGATTAAAGTTAACAGGTGACGATTAGTACCAAGTAATTGGTGAGTTGCTGACACTACTATTGCAGCACAGTACAATTACAGCTGTAAACAGGAATGAGTGCCAGACCTTAAATAAATGGACAGTTTTATTACATCTACTTTCTCTGCAGTTCCTTGTTTCAATACATATGAAGGCACTGGCATACACAGATGGTCTCAAGTGCTGACACTCTCTCTCCTTTGAGACTGTCACTCTGCCTCTCGACGTCTCGCCTCTATATTCCCAGACTCTGTATATTATTTACATTGCATTGCTCTTTATGTTTCCCTTGCTCTCAGTCAGCATCAGTCTGTGTTAGCTGTCACCCTTGGGTATCTCAGGGGTACTTTAAATGGAAGTGCTGCTGCTACTGATCTCTTGAATCAGACTTTCCAAGATTCACTACTCAATTCCCCAAAGGGTCAGGCTTACTCAAATCTGTCATATAGTCAACTAGCTATAACTCTGGCTCCTGTCAGTTTTCACTGGGTTCTGGAGCCTTAGCAACTCTCAGTAGAAATAAAATGAACTGGGATTCTGCAGCATATCTCAAGGGTCAGGACTAACTTGACCCAAAATGCACGCTAATTTTGAATTGAAACCTTAAGCCGCAAAGACTACGCCCAGATCCTGTCATACACTGTTTCTTCACTTTCGCCTAGGTGCTCCAACATCCTTCCACAGTCCAAAAACATACTGGTAGGTTACTTGGCATCGGACAAAATAAACCCTAGTGTGTGCATGTTTGTGTGGTAAAGAATCTATTTTGTAAGCTGCTCTGGTACATGGACTGATGTTAATGATTAAACATTCTTTGTTCTCTGCGTAATATGTTAGTGCTATATAAGTAAAGCACTGATAGCAACACTTCAGGGGGCCACATGGGGTGGCCATCTAACCTTCAAAGGGGAGGCACATTACACCTTAATTTCAGTAATAAGTTAAAGCAATAACTTTAGTCAAAGAAAGAAACACCTATCTGTAGTAACGTATCAGATGGCATTTTAAACAAATGTTACAAGCTAGAACAAACAAATCTGACAATAAAGCACAAAAAAGCCTCGCAGGGCTGCCTGTTGCCCTTCACTGAAATAACGGATAATAATAATAATAATAATAGTAATAATAATAATGACAATAATTAGTGCTTGTAAAGTCTGACCTAAAGAGGTTGACAAAACACATATAACAAGGTCAGCCTTTTTCTAAATTTTAACATTATTGATCCAGAGAAAAGCAAACCTGAAATGTCCAGTAAATAAAAAAAAAAAATATTTAATAAATCTTTCCCCCCTGCTCTGCTGTTGATGCAAATCATGGTAAATGTTGTCATCAAGGTCCTTGCCACGCCCACATCACTAGGAAGTGGGCAGGATGTGAGAAGGTGGCCTGCTCTCCCAGGGTCTAGGTGAGCTATCTTGGAATTCATGGGTCTCCTGGACATTCTGGTAGAGTGGACAAGTATGTTTTAACTGCATTAAGGTGATGTCTTAAACCATAGATGTGAGTGTAAGTCTCTCAAGAGATGAGGACACTTGGGATAAATGTTTTGACCACAATATGAACCAATACTTGGTATGTTTAATGTGCTAGTGTTTTGGGTCATTGTTCAACTAAGCGGAAACCAGATGGGATGGCATGTTGATGCAGAATGCTGTGGAAGCCGTGCTGGTTAAGTGTGCCTACAATTCTATATAAATTGCTAACAGTATAACCAGCAATGCACCATCACCTCTCCCAGTGGTAACCACACATGCAGAAATGATCCGCTCATCTTCTCTGCATCTCATGAAGATACAGCGGTTGTAACTAAAATTCCAAAGTTTCACCCATCAGACCAAAGGACAGATTTCCACTGCCTGTGTGCCTTTGGACCAAGCATGTATCTTTTCTCCAGAAAGGATGGTCTTCTACCAAATAGAGCTATTTAAGACCCACCCTACTGTGCCATAACAAGAGATGTTCACTGACCCCCGTGTTTTGATTTTGGATCTGGATTAAGTTCGTGTTTTGGTTTTGGCAAAGCCACCCTCACATGTCTTGGTTTTGGATCTGTATTTTTTTAAGAATAATATGCTAAAATCACATAATTTTGCTCTTTATTTGTTTGCACATTATTATTAACCTCAATAACACTAATTTACAGTCATTTCTAGTCAGTTTTGATCACCTCACAGGTCACAATATTATTTTCATCCACTTACAGACTGTAGCAAGCTGACTGGATGCTAAGCAACAGAGCAACGACACAAACACACAGCAGTTCATAGTACATCTAGGAAACATTGCCACACAGCAGTGGCAGGAAAAATAAAAAGTGGCGGAAGATGGAATTGTGCTTGGGCCCTCCCACCCACCCTTATGTAAGATGTTGAAAAAGACATGTACAGTTTAACAATGCAAGCACTCCAGCAACAAGGAGTGCCACTTTTATGGCTGAAGTGCTTGGTTTGTTTGGGCCCCCACAAAACGAGCTACCAATAGCTTAGCTGCCTTAAGTCCAAGAGTGCTGTCAACTCTATATTATTGAACCATGTCTGCTCGGGCTGCATCTTGAATATCCTTCTCCTTTGTGGATAACACTCTCTCATCCCTAAAGAACTGACAAAGTTATTGTCAAAGTCGTATAATTGGATGAACGAAAGTATATTGGTTAATATTGTTTTGCCGTGCGATTGCGATCCGTACGCCACGTAACACAGATCTGTACGCCACATAACACGTGGCGTGGTGCGATCGCACGGTAAAATACGCACGCACACACTCGCATTACAACATTTAGTTATTTATGTAATTCATATTCATATTGGTTCCGTTACACTGTAATTTATGAGCAGATAGTATTTGGTTTATTATTAGTATATATATATATATATATATATATATATATATATATATATATATATATATATATATAAATAATGATTATATGTACACTTCAGTGATATTTAAGGTTCAGGTTATAGGAAAGGTATCATGCCTAGTATCATATTAAAACCCTATTCATCAGCAGCTGTCCGGTTCCATCGTTGAAGCGATTGCATATTGCATACTCTAGTTATTGATGTTAGGGAATAAACCTTTGTATGATGCTGGCTATGAAATGCTAATTGTAACTGGAGCATTGGCGGGAAGAAAGGAGCTCATCCCCTGGAGAGACGACCCCCACCTTTGGATTCCTTAGATTGAATCAGCCTATGACCTGTTTAGCCTGGACCCATCTGATGTCTGGACCTATAGAAGCAAGCCACGTCATTTGCATTGTTCTCTGTAACACTGACTGTGTATATATGATCATAACTGTGCACCCATTTCTCAGACTTCACTGATCACAGTATTCAAAGGTGAATCACTGTCCAGGGGTGCCCGTGGTTAGCGCAGCGGTATGTATGTATCTTTTGTTATTGGCTGTACTGTACTGTATCATAATATAATAATGTATTGAATTGTTAACTATTTACATCTGCTAAAATAAATTACTTTATGCGTTAGAAACACAATACAATCGCCTATGCAATGCTTATTTGAAAATGATAGAATTACTTTAATATTATGTAGACATAGGAATGGATATTACAACTGGATTTAAGATTGTACACAAGATATACACTGCGCCTTAGAAGAATAATACAGAGGAGGCCCTGAGGCAGGATAAAAAATATGTCCAGTTTAAAGAAAAGCTAAGAGAACTGAGAAAATAAATGGGTGTGTCACCGGCTCCTGCAGACAAAGCTTTGGAAGATGAAGACGAGGAGATCGCCGTCACCCAGAGCACTCCTATAACACAGTTGAAGATGGTGAACCCAGTGAAAAACAAAGTATGTGGTCCCACATACGAGAGAGAAGCAATTGAAAGGATGATTGAAAACAAAACTTCACAAGGGTAAATCCGCCAGGTTTCCAAAATTTGGCCGTGATCACTCTGACATGAGTATATCAGATCTTGTTTCAGGCAATGCACTAAAAAGAGCCATTGACATTCACAAGAAAAGCAAGTAAAAAAACAAGCTTTCACGTAAAGTGCAGATTACAAACACTTTGTCCAATACTGATGAAACAGCAGCAAAGGGTAAGGTTTGAGTAATACATATACAAGTCTATTTAGACATCCATGCTTACATTACTTCTGCAAGCAAGATTGTTCTTTGTTAATAAAACTGTTGTCTTTATACCGTTAAAAAAAAATAATAATAATCCTCCACCATTCTTTGCATGTTTATAGAAAGATCAGGTGGAGTTACGACAGAGGTGTCACAAATTTTGGTCAATTCTTTTACAGTAGATACAAAACAAGATATATGATGGGTGCTAGTTGACCTTATAGAATTATTAAAATTTTAAAATACAGTTGGTTAAGTTGCAGCTCTAAAAACAGGCTCTGGAACCTGTGTATATGCAATACAGAAAATCCATAAGAGAGTACTAAACTTAAAACCAAATAATAGCGCTTTAATAAAATCAATTATAAGGTCTTGTACATATAGTAAAAAAAAAATTAAAGGTGGAATACATTGACTCAATCACAGTATTATATATCGATACAGTCCAGCTACAGGTGATCTTATTAAATAGATGGAGTCCTTAAAAACTGCCATAGGCAAAATCCAGGTAAAGAAATTATTTAGAATGGAAAATCGGATTATGAATCACAAATTGAGAAGTCCTCATAGGTTGTAGCACCCTAGGGACACAGCTTTGTGTGTATCAGATCTCCAATCTACACTGTCATCATCCTCACCCTTATCAGTGTGTACATCATTCTTAAATAATACTAATTCATCCCCATTGGAATCCACCATTACAGAAGTCTCTGTACCTTGATCTAAATGTCGGTAAAGGCCTTCCTCGTGGAATTTGTAGTTCATTTTGATGAGCATAATTTTTTCCTCATTTTTAGGAAGTAGCCTCCTTCGCTAATCGCTGAAAACTCTTTCCGAGTACATACTGGAGGGTGGGCAGCTTATTGCAAAGCGAGTTTGTACATACTCCCAGTATGTAAAGGGACTGTCTGACATGTCTATTTGTATGCTGTCTTAAAAATAACCCTCCACCACTCTTTGGATGTTGATAGTAGGATCAGTTGGCGTTATGGCAAAAGTGCACATTTTTTGGGCAATTCTTTTAGACCAGAACAGATGTCAAAATGTTCTGCTGAATCATCTGCATCATCCCTGTGTCTCTTAGAAAAGCTTAATTTTTTGCTACCAGCATTAGCCTGAGAAACTGAAGTAGGGGACACCGTCGTGTCACGTACCACTTTAGCTGTCAACTTGCTCACCAGGAGCTCATTACATTTCTTGTGATCTGGGACAGTTGGAAATAAAGAGAAGCATAGCTTTTAAACCTAGGATCAAGCATAGTCCCCAAAATGTAGTGATCCGATTTCAAGAAGTTAATTACTCTTCGATCCTGGCGAAGTGATTAAAGTACTTGATATACTTGTCTGACATACTTAGCGTAATTTCTTTGTTTCCTCTCCTCCTTCAATTTTTCAGGGTGCTTTTCCAAAAGTCTAATTAAGGGAATCAATTTGCTCAAGCTAACAGTGTCTGAACTCACTTCATAGGTGACTACTTTGAATCGTTTCTGCACCTTTCAAAACACAGAAAGTATTCTACACTGGACTGGACTACGCTGGACTAAAATACATTCCGCCTCCTTTCCTAATGTCAAGGCTTGTGGATTAAGTGTGGATGGCTTTTCGCTGTTCCTCCATCCTCACAAGCATATAATTCATCCTTGTTACCACCTCTTGCTTCAGTTGGTAGCAGGGCAAAATAGGTTGTTCTTGCAGCTGCTGCAATTTCCTACATGCTGTTGCAGAATGCCAAAAATGTCCCAAAATTTTTCAGACCACAGACAGCATATCCGGCACGTCCCTGTCATTTTTCAAAAAGCTCTGTACCACCAAGTGGATTGTGTGAAAAACCTGTTTGAAAAAATAAGGGATGTCATTGCAACATGGCTTATCCCGCTTGGACTCTCCTGAGAATATGTCATTTGTGATAATGCCACTAATATTGTGAATTACAGCGGGGAGAATTTCATCATATTCCCAGTTTTGTTCACACAATCAACTTGGTGGTACAGAGCTGTATAAAAAATGACAGTGATATGCTGGAGAAGCTGTCTGTGTCTCAAAAAAATTTGGATTATTTCCACCATTCTGCAACAGCATGTAGGAGATTGCAGCTGCTGCAAGAAGAGTCAAGTTTGAGGGTGAATGTACTTTAGTCCAGCTCAGTGGAGAATACTTTCCGTGTTGTGCAAGGTACTGAAACCACTCTAAGTAGTGACCTGTGAAGTGGGTTCAGATGCTGTTAGCTTAAGTCAAGTAGTTCCCCTAATTAGACTTTTGGAAAAGCAGCTAGAGAAATGAAAGGAGCAGATGATACTAAGCAGTTCCACTAACTATGCAGGACTTGTAGATCAAGTACTATATTCGCTTCACCAGGATCCTATAGATATCAACATCTTGAAATTGGATCACTACATTTTGTCAACTGTGCATGATCGTAGGATTAAGAGCTATGTCTTCACTTTCTTTCCAACTGACCCAGATCTCAAGAGATGCAATGAGCTCCTGGTCAGCAAGCTGACAGCTCAAGTGGTACATGACACAATGACATCTCATCCCTCAGTTTCTTTGCCAACTACTGCTATGAAAAAACTTAGCTTTCCCAAGACACCCAGTGGTGATGCAGAGGAGTCTGCACAACATTTTGACATTTGGTCTGGTCTAAAAGAATTGCCCAGAAATTGTGACAGGTCTGTCATCTTAATTGTCTACAATTTCCACGAGGAAGGCCATTTCCCAGGGCCTGATCAACCACTAGGCTGACCAGGCTGCAGCCTGCGGCGCTGAGTCCTGGGGGGCGCAGCGCGGCACACTAGCAAGCTGGGTTTTTTTATTTTTTGTTTTTTTCTTCAAATGCCGGCGATCGGCTTCTTTCTCCTCTGATGGGGCCGCCCCTGTCCACAAGGGGGCGGTCCCGCATGTTCCTATACCCAATCACGCAGCTAACAGCCTCTGATGCTGTTAGCTGCTGCTGTTAGTCAGTGTATTGCTTAGTGTGGTCACGTGAGATCTCACATCTCACGTGACCACACTAATCACAGAGAGCGCGCCTGCAGTGACAGTGCAGCTAACAGCATCAGAGGCTGTTAGCTGCGTGTGAAGATGACAGAAGCGCCAGCTGGTGAGAGGAGGAACAGAAGACAGCAAGGTAAGTGCAGCTTGTTAAATATCAGGGAGGGGAGGGGGGAGACACATCGGATGTGGAGGGGGGGAGATGACTGGAGGGACTAATGAACTGGCTAATGTGGCTAACGAGGGGGGTCTTATAAATTGGATATGGGGGGGATTAATGAACTGGCTAGTATGGATTGGATAGGGGGGATTAATGGAGTGAAAATGGGGAGGTAATGAACTGGTTAGAGGGGGGCTTATGAATTGGATCGGGGGATTAATGGAATGGCTAGGGGGGATTAATGAAGTGCAAATGGGGATTAATGAACTGGCTAGAGGGGGTGCTTATGAATTGGATAGGGGGGCTTATGAATTGGATGGAGCGGGTTAATGAAATGGCTAGGGGAGGGGATTAATGAAGTGAAAATGGGGAGGTAATGAACTGGCTAGAGGGGGTTAATGAATTGGATAGGGGGGATTAATAAAATGGCAATAGGGAGGTAATGAACTGGCTACAAGGGGGGGTTAATGAATTGGATAGGGGGGTCATACACTGTCTGTTGCGGGTCGATAGGGGGGGATGAATTAGCTGGTGGCGGAGGTGATGAAATAGCTTGTGGGGGAAGGATCTCTGTATTGTGTGGCGGTGATGTGCATGCTGACTGTGGTTTCAGCGGTCACTAGAATACTAAATACTAGATAGACAGGGCTGGTAAATGTTACTATATGAGTGTAAATAAATTTCATATATTTTATTGTCTATGTCTGTACTAGGGGGTTGTTTTGTATCATTCAGGGTTTGTTAAAATTTGGCACTATAATACAATTTTTGCACATTTTAAATACAGGACTCCCAAGTTTTCAGTAGCCAGGCAACGGACAACGCTCCAAGAACAAGCAAAAGAGAACACCAGGTAGTCTACGCTGCAAGATCAGGTAAGAGAGGAAGTGCATAATGAAGTGTGTTTTATGTATTAATTAATGTTTTACAATTTTGTTTACATATATCTATATATATATATTTTTTTTTATTTATTTACCCACACATTGGTGCGGGGGGGCGGCAACCAGTGTAGTAGCCTAGGGCGGCTGTGACCCTTAATCAGGCCCTGCCATTACCAGTAATTACATCAAAGTACATAGACTTCTGTAATGGTGTATTCCAGTGGGGATGAATTAGTATTGTGTGAGGATGATATAGACACTGATGAGGGTGAGGACAATGACAGTGTAGATTGCAGGTGCTGGGATCTAGCTGAAAGAAGGGAGCTAGCTGATGCTGGTATGCTTGTTAATATTTTGGGTAGAATGGCATGTTGGCAATTTTATGTTTTTCTACAGTAAACTTTCGCCTTCATTAGAGAGTTTTTTTCTTTAAAAAGGTAAAAGCTTTTTATTTACATTTTTGTTTCCCTTACTTAAAACCACTATGCACTTGAACAACTTTAGCAAATGACTAAGGCTGGAGAGTGACAAGAACACTGCTACCTCTGTTTCTGTGTGACCAACTGCACTGAGACTGGAGAGTGACAAGAACAATGTGATTGGAGACTGGAGAGTGACAAGAACACTGCCATCCCTCCTGTTTCTGTATGAGCTATGGCACAGTACAATGTGACTGTAGACTTTTAAGAACACTGCCAGACCTATTATTTCTGTTTCAGCACTGACAACTGCCACCTCTCCTGTTGCTGTGTGAACTATCACTCTGTAGAATGTCTCGGAGACTTGAAGAACACTGCCAACCCTTCTCTTTAACTTTCATTAATGATACTGCCCAACTGCACTGGAGACTGCCAAGAACCCTGCTACCCCTTCTCTGTCTCTATGTGAAATGGCGCCGTATCTCCGTGGAGGGCGGTACTTATAGAATCCAAAACTCGCAAGATCCAACAATGCAACAATGATGTTTTGTCTCGTTTTCAGTTCTGAGGGCACACTAAAGTACCAGGCCTGCTCGGCTTGGTACCTGGATCTCCGATGTTCGAGTGGGCTCATTTCAGTTACAGCAAATACAATACAGTGTACAACATAGTTTCAATACTACCTGCATACCTATGATTTCTTAGATCTCTGGTCTTGTTTGTTAGAGGCTAATTTATAACTTTTAGAGGTGGGTGTGTCTAAACAAAACAATGTCATCACAGAGGTCACATGAACAGTTTGCAAGAGAGTAGTGAATCATCATTGTTTCATAGATCTTTTTTCTTGTGCAACATTTATTTATAGTCTAAGGGTATGGTATTTTCCCCACAATAGCGTTGGAAAATCCCTTAGACTATAAATAGAGCTTGCAGCTCTGTTACAGTCATTGTGTATCAGAGTTTGTACACTATACAAACTATTTCAGTGTCTTCTGTCATCTTTTTTTTTTTTATGTCATCTTTTTTTTTTTTTTAACCTAGCATGTTGTGGTTTGGATTACAAATATGGGGACCCTCCTGGCCTGAAGAACAGAAGATATTTACAAGCAGGGACAATTGGAATACAAATTATTTTGGGACATTCTTTACAAGCAATTTTGGATTAAAAGCTGCTGACAGCAGATGAAGAATTCAGATTTGTAAGTATATTGGGGTTTTATTATTTTTAATACATTTATGTGGTATGAATGAGGGTGTTTAGTGTATTTATTGGGGTTTTATTATTTTTACTAAAATGTTATGGTTTTAAACAGGGTGTTGGGGTTTTGTAAACATTTAGTTTTTTTGGAACTACAGGTCTCAGCCAGCCAGTGTCAGGCCATGTTGGCACTTGTGGTTCTCCAAGTGCCAGCATGACCTGGCTGCCATGGGTATGCTGGTGCTTGTAGTTATACAAGCATCAGCATGCCCAGACTGTTTATGGCTGGGACTTGTAGTTCCACAAAACAAAATGGCGTCAGTTTGTTTTTTTACTTTCTTATCGTTGATATTACTCTACTATTCACAGCCCACGGGCGTATGAAGAGCCCTAGTGCTTTCAGAACTGGGCTGGTTATTCCTAGAGGGCGGGCGGTCATTGTTTTTCATCGGACCCAACTCCCTAGGGTATCCAGCCCAGCGCTGAACAGCCTGGGGTTATGGAAGGGGGACCCCTGCTGCGTGTCCCCCTGCTATAGTGTCACCCACCATGGCTAGTTTGCCTAGTGCTGGTTATGTGAAAATCGGGGGACCGCACGCAAATTTTTCCCCGATTTTCACGCAACCAGCAGTAGGCTGGCAGCACTAGGGTTAATAGTGCCCGGACAGGAGGACCCCATGTTTCTTTTTATTTTGAACATTTATCTATTTTTAAACTTTTGAAAGCTGCGGGAAACTCTGTAGACAGCCGTGATGTGTTCTAATCACACGACTAGGAAACACAGGGGAGTTTGCTAAACAAGGGAGTGTTGACATCGCAGCAGATCAACAGAGATGAACAGCGATTTTGAAGATCAGCGTAAAAATCACAGCTTAAAATATCTGGCGACTTGGGGACTAAAATCTCGGGTTATCATCCGTGATTTGCAGCGATTTTAAATTGCTGAAAAAAATCGGAGCTTGATACATTTGCCCCCTGATCTGAAGACGACTGCCTCCAAGAGGTAGAACAAAATTTTTGCTGTTTTTAAATCCTGAATTAATTTTGTTTGTAGGTGTAAGTTGTTTGAAACGGAAGGATGGATAAATTAACTCTGCTTTTGCTGCATGCACGTCCATTTCTGTTGTATAAACCAAATGCTTTTGGTAGATGATTTTGGTGCACTATGGAAAATGCTTTTCTTTTAACTTTAAATGGCACTCAAATTGCAAAAGCAAACGCAGTGCAAAATCTGCATTAATGGAACTATCATTAAATGTCAAGCACAAGAGGAAATTAATTAGCAGATATTACTGCAAAAAGAAAAAGCTTTATCTAGCACTGAACCTATTACTATGATATCAAACATTATTTTATTCAGTTTTTTTATGTTTCTTGTTATGTTATTTACTTTAAATGTTATTGTGATACCTAATGAACAAACTCTCATTTCTATGCATTTGGCCTCTGCCCACATGAGATCTCCACCTGGAAGGATGTGTGACTGACACTTATGGAATATTGTGCAGCAAAAAAGGCAAATCAGTGGCTTAGATGATCTTTTTCCTGCATTGGCTAAAAAAAACACTTGGGGGTATAATTACTAAACTGCAGGTTTGATAAAGTGGAGTTGTTGCCTAGAGCACTAAATAAATGAAAGCTAGAATCAGATTGGTTGCTATAGGCAACATCTCCACTTTTTCAAACCCGTATTATAGTAAATATACCACTTGGTCTCATCAATGCATCTAAAACTGCCATGACCAACCAAGACCCATGATTTAATACCACGGTCAATAGGCATCGTGAAAATTGTTTGGTCTATTTGCATGATAATCCCAGGAAGCCGTTTGCAACTGATTCTTCACATGTCCCCAATAAGGGGGACCATTTCAGGTGGTACAGATTGATGAAATCCAACTCTCTAAGTAAGAATGTTACAGTATGTGTAAGTTTGCGTAGATTTTTTTTTAGAATAGATTGTGGCAGATCCTACAATCAAGAAACATAGTTAATTGATAACAACTAAGAAAATACTACAGGAGCTAGTGATCTCCTCTAACCAAGGTCCCCAGTTCACTGGTCAAGAAAATATGTGACATGATGGGAATTAAACAACAATTATATACTCCTTATTACCCCCAATTTAGTAGAAAAATTGAAATATATAACCAAACCATTAAGACCAAGCTGCACAAGTATCAGGAGCACACAGAGTTTGAGATCCTGGACCATCAGAAGTTGGCACTACCCATGCCTAGGGTGCAGAGTCTAACATGATGCCAGTGTTCACCAAGGACATCCACAAGGAGGTATTGGCTTTGCTGCGTGTGTCACTCAAGTTGTGGCCCCCGGGGTGTGTCTTAAATGTGGTTCAAATGCAGGGTGAAAGTCAGACTGGTATTGAATGGAACTGTAAATTATTATTATTATTATTATTATCATTTATTTGTTAGGCGCCACAAGGTATCCGCAGCACCGCACACAGTACTAACAGTAGTCTATACAGGGTGAAACCATACAGAACAATGAACAAAAAGTACCAATACTTCAGAAACTCCGGCCAGTCATATGCAGTAAAGACGGAGCGGAAGAACAGGTATGGAGACAGAAGGGGAGGGGGCCCTGCTCATATGAGCTTACATCCTAAGGGAGGGTAAACGGACCAGGCACAAGAGGAGCCAATTGAGGCAAGAGGAGAGAAGGGAGGACAAGCAAAGGGAGGAGATGGGGGTTAAGTAGATGGTTGGTAGGCTTTGAGGAAGAGGTGAGTTTTGAGTGCACGTTTGAAGGAGCACAGAGAAGGAGAGAGACGGATGGAACGAGGGAGGTCGTTCCAGAGAAGAGGGGCTGCACGGGAAAAGTCTTGGATTCTGGAGTGGGAAGAGGTGATATGGGTAGAGGAGATTTAAGGGGCAGTAGAGTTGGAGAGAGCCTTGTAAGTGGTGTTGAGGAGTTTGAAAAGGATTCTGTAGGGGAAGGGGAGCCAGTGTAAGGCAAGGCAGAGAGGGGAGGCAGAGGAGGAGCGGCGTGAGAGGAAGATGAGTCTTGCAGCCGCATTGAGTATAGAGCGGAGGGGGGAGAGGGGGGAGTAAATACAACTTTCTCAGGCTGGGCTGATGTCCAGGCAAAAGAAATAACACAGGAAGGCTCATAATCAGGAGTGGGCTTGGGATCCAGATAACACCTATAGCAGGACAACTTGGCATACATGTAAGACAAGGCACTGAAGAGAAGTATCTTCAGGAATACACAGCCAGAAACACTATGAAGTGCAATATACACACAATGAGAGAGTCTTTTAAAGGAAAAACAACATGTCAATAATTCTGAACAACCAATTAGGGCCATCCTCCCCTTTATTACCAAATACAACAGAGACCACAAGAAAGTAGAACAAATAATGAAAGAACATTGGAACATCCTCTTAGGGGATAATGAGCTAAAGAAAATACTTCCCCAAGACCCATGTTTGTCTATAGACGAGCTGACAATCTAAAGTCAAAAGTAGTGCAAAGCACTATCCCACCTGATAAAGCAACTAAGAGGGGCAGCACCTGGCTGAATGATAGAGCAGAGGGGTTCTTTCACTGTAACAGATATGTAGACTGCATTACCAGCAAATCAGAGAGACCAAGCCAGTAACCAACTTTAAGTCAAATACAACTAACATGTGATATATCGGGTGTAGTCTACCTTTTACAATGTCCTTGTGGTTACCAATATGTGGGGAGGATCATAAGAAAACTTTTATTATGAGTTGCAGAACACAAAAGAATTATAAGAAATCAGTTCAGTGCACATAGTGTCCCGAAACATTTTCGGACACACCATGAACATGACCCCACCACACTTCAATTTACAGGCATCTGCAAAGTTAACAAACCCTGTCGGGGTGGTGACTATGTTAAGCTTATATCGCAAGTTGAGACTAAGTGGATCTATAATCTTAGAACCCTTGCCCTGAATGGCCTCAATATAGATTTTGACATTACCACCTTTTTATAACAACTTATCCATCTGTGATCAGTATCTATGTTAGCCACTCCAACCTGCAGACTTCAGTTACAATCTCTTATTAGCATTTATACTATTTTTACCACTCCAGCCTCCTTTTGGACCATACTAGGGCTGAATCATTTTTCCATATCCCAAACCATAAGTATTGCTTAAACTTACCAAGCACATGATTATTATATGCATTGATCATTATATGTATTTGACATAACTCACCTAGCTATGTGTGTTCAACTTCTCTATCCCCACTAGAATAATCTTTCTCCGCATGTGTGTTTATTATCACTAATATGTTTGCATCACTATCCCATTATTTTCCTCTATCTGACTGCACCGATAAGAGGAAAGACTGCCCACCTGGCCCCTCCAGATGTCAATCTTTCAGTGGGACCAATCAAGAGACAAGAATGCTTATCAGGCCCCCTATAACAATGTAAGAAGTACAAGCCAGGCTCATTCATACAACATTCCCTGAAGAAGCCCACCAACTCATAAGCTCATTGATGCTAACCCAGATACATTGAGACAGAGAACCGGAGCTGATCAGCGCATGCATAGAAGATAGGCGTATAGCCACTATACGCATCTGGACAGCTTCCAGCGGTGAAGGGAAAGGACGCTGAATCGGACCGGGCTTCCCGGACAATCATCCACACTGTGAGGGCAATTCTGATGTGCTACCCCCATCCTGAAACCCACTTACCGCCACGGACAGTACCACCACTGTTATTTATGAGCACAGCGTCATCTACTATCAATATCTGCGTGCTCTTAATAAGCAGAATTGTACTGCTATTGTTGTCTACCATACTGGTTTCCAGTTATGCAGTTTCTGGATTTGGCAGGAATCTTTGCAGCAAATATTTTTTGAGCCCAATTCAATTGCCTGATTGTTCTGGACTGGGGGTATACTGCTGAACTGTGCAATACCATTGAACTGAGTTTTCTGTATTTGGTTTATTGCCTCATTTATTCCTATTTCTTTTGTTGAAGTGTTGTTTTTGTTATATTTTTCTTCAGTGCACTGATTTTGTTTTTGAATTTTTATATTATTGTTTTTCACTCAATACATTGTATTTATCATTGGCCTGTCATAATGGTTTCTTTACCAAGCCCTTCAGCACTCTCCACACAACCTCACATTGCGCCTGGGAACACTTTGTAATTGCTATACACACAATGATACATGCTCTCTCACCCTAGAGGTGCACAGTGTGTTTTCAATAGAGTTCCAATAGTTACAGGGGGCAGGGAGGAGGCATTTATAAAAGACTGGCATGCATGCGCACATGTGTTTGCACAACCAAGATGGCACATGGTGGTTGTTACCGCTGTGGAGAATGATACCCGACTGTGCTGTGAAACAAAAGAAAGAGTAGTTTGTTTGACTCTGAAAGCTCTCTGGGTAAATCCGGGGCATGACAAGTGTATAAAACAAACAAGATGTGGCTTTAGGTATTGCCACTAATGTTGCACTCCATTAGAACGTTGGGGCCCTTTGAATATTTCACTGTATGAAATCCTCTTTGTCAAACTGCTTTATGTTAACATCTGCACAAAACGTAGCCACTGCCGAGCCTGTGACTGCAAAGTAGTTAGTTAATATGGAATGGAACCTCAGATTAAGCAAATACATGAAGCTGTTGGTTCACCCTCTTGTGTCTGGAGATGGGATAATGATAAATAAGTTTTACATTCTATTTTTTTGACAAATCGTTGAGAAGAACTCTATCAAGTCCTACTGACCATGCTTACAGCGTTGAAAGTGGGTAAGAAGTCAATGTGGATACACACGTCTTGTTGCAAGAAGGTAAATTCTCCCCACAAAGTTCAGCCAGAGGATATTGTGCAGACCTTTGTTTCTCCTTGAGGCACATCCCTTAATTTGCAAAGAAAGATAAAGTACCACTATTTGTTACTTTTGCTTTTGGTGTATTTTGTTTTCATTCATACTGAGATACGGGGGAACAGTCTTAGGACAAATTGACTGGAAACACTGTTATTGAGATGCACACTAATAACGGAGACTGACGGTTGGAATTGTACCATTCTGCCCTTCAGTGCCACAGATGGCATTCCCTGTAGTGGCCATTCAATAGTTCCGGAAGAATATTAGAGGACACATAAATGAGGTGTCAAAACTAGGGTAGATGAGATCAATAGGTAGTAAGGAATGGGACCCCTTTTTGCTGGTTTGGAATTGGGATAGGTTTGATGATCACGGGTTTCATGCAATACATTTTTATCATTCTAAAAAATTAAAAGAGATGGGAGCGGTTCCGTAGTGTGTTATCCAATATAGAAGATTTTTATTCATAAAAACAAGTATTGCACGTACGAGAAGAAATAATAATATAAGCATGTAAAGATCACACATCAGCTTACTCCTTCTTCTTCAATAACAGAGCAGCTCTCACAAACCTAGTTCCACATCCCTCTACGCGTTTCATCGGGAGCGACTTCGTCAGAAAGGGTGGGTACAAATTGAATCAGAGGAAGCTTTATAGGGCAACTTTATTTCAATTACGAGCAGATATCAGGTGCAGTTCATAATTTTAACTTCCATCAAAATACATCAATCATTTCATATAGGTGTAATCACAAATCACGAGCTAAAAGCAAAGCCATACATATGCAATTTGTCTTAATATACATCATCTGGGTCTACTCCTTATTAAATGACCCACTACTATAATTTAATCCTCTTCATATTTGATAGTCCGGGTTTGCTACATAATCAAAAAAATTCATCAACGATTTTACTCACATAAGTAAATGAGATTCTCTTTTCAATACACATCAATGCTTATTGTCATTAGTAAAAGTATTTTTCTTTTTTCTTAACATTCAGTTGTATCATAATATACCCTTACCTTACAATCACAGGTGCATTTGCTCATTAAGAGAATTAGTTGCAGTCAGGGTTTCAAAACCATATATTCAAACTGAGATAAAAGTAACTGAGCCGCAGAACAGTTCTTACATTTATTTGTCACATTGCTCACCAAATCATATTTAAAGTAGACAATCACTGTTGGTATAGTTTAAGCAAACATTGTTTTAGTCATTCCTTGCCTCTTCAAAAGCAGTTTAACCCCTATATTGCAGACTACAAACAGACATAGAAAGTGTTTCAATACTCAATACATCAATTCTTATTGCCTTTAGTAAAAATATTTATCATTTTTCTTGACATTCATTTGTGTCATAGTATATCCTTTAACTTACAGTCACAGGTGCATTTGTTCATTAATACAATTAGTTGCAATCAAACTTCCAAATCCATATATAGAGGTAGAGGTAACTAAGTTCTAACTTTCATTTGCCATATCACTCAACAAATCATATTTAGAGTAAACGATCACTGTTGGTATAGTTTAAACCAACATTGTTTTAATCATTCATAGCGTCTTCAAAAAGCCGCTTAACCTTTAACCAAGCTACAATCGCAGAAAGTGTGTATATTGATATAATTAGCTTCAATCCACTTTCAAAGCTGTATATTCAGCTAAGCAAGCAAAGTTCATATCATATTAATTGTTCACAGATCTTTCTTAACTAGTTTCTCATTATTACTTGTAACAAATATTTGGACATTAATATAATAAAGGCATCACAAATACTAGCACATTCATATCATTTAATTCCACCATATAGTGTCTTTATATTTCCCATTAGAGAATCTATAGCAAAATATATCATAAATAGATACCCATGACTACCCGGATGTAGCCACATGCGTTCCATGTTGGAACGCATGCCATTCAAACCAACAACGTGCTCTTTCACTATTCATCGATAGCGAACAAGTCATCCCTACAACATAGGACTACAACTTACTGCTATTGGACCCAGGAAACATCGTTTTGACACATTAGTTGCAAGTATCAGGACTGTGCTCTCCATTTTAATTATCTGTGGAAACCTTTGGAAATTGAACGCGTTGGAATTGGACTGTCATAATTTTTTCCTCTTTTTCCCCTTTTTATTTTGAATTTGTGGACATTTATGTACAATATGAATTGAACTTAGGGGAGTCTAGATAGGAATGGACTTTCACATTTATTTGGCATGTGTCAACATTGGTATCTCCTTTATCGTGTTACAATACATTTTATTTTATTTTATTTTAGCCTGGTGCACTAGTTAGCATCATATCAGATACAGGTTACTACTTAGTGATATCTAGTTAAATTAGACAACCAGATATCATTACATTGAGCTGAGACAGTATAGAAACCAACCAAGTAGGATCTGTGAAACTGAGTGCTGAATCTTTCCAATTAGATATCCAGGATTGACTTAATTAGTCTATATACTCTCCTAACACCACATCTCAATCCCAGACACATATTTATAGCCTTTATTTCATCCGAATAGAATACAGAATAATATTCTTTATCCTTTTGGGATCCCATTCAGCAATAAATTCAATATAGGATACATTTATGAGAGTTCTTTATATCATCATAAATCAAACCATATATAAAGACCTGCTTTCACTACGTAATGTTTGATAAATAGTCCTTTGTCAGTAAATCAGTACTATTTCTGTAAAAAACATAAATAGTACTTAATTACTTTCAGATTAATTAACCATGACAAATTAAAAGTGCTAAAACCATATAAGTATACTAAGTTAGATGGAGTTCTTATTTATAAGAATGGTGTAATTTCACAACTCTTATTCAACCCAGATGGAACAAAGGTATTTAGGGTATATATCCAATACTTCTCTATTTGTGTTAATCTCAAGAGCCGATCTCCTCTTCTCTTGTCTATCTCAACATGTTCTATTGCCTTAAATCGTAAAGTTCCTGGTTCTGCATTGTGAAATCTGAAGAATGCTTTGGAACACTATGGTTGTCAACCTTGTGTTGAATATTTCTTAGATGTTCATTTTCAGTGCTCTCTTTGTTTTCCCCACTTATTTTTTTCCACAATCACACTCAAGTAAATACACTACATATGTAGTGTTACAGTTCATAAGAGACTTAATATTCCTAGTTTTTGTTTTTAATGCATCTGTAAAGGTTTTAAGATCTTTATGCATTTACAGTGTTCGCAAGGAACAAAGCCTGTGGTTGTGTTTAGCCAATTTTCTCTTTTTACAGTTATGTCTTTAAGATATGAGGGAGCAAGGCAGGATTTCAGAGTTTTGGGTCTTTTGTAAATAAGTTGTGGTCTGGCAGGTAAAATGAGGAGAGTACTGGACCTAGTTCAAGCACTGACCCAGATCCTATTCATTTGAATATTCGCATAATTAAAGGTACTAATGAATGGACATGAAAAAGGATTAACGTCTTCTCCCTCTCTTTTTTTATAAGTCAATAACTCTGCTCTATTGAGTCCTCTTACTTTTCCAAGACTATCCAATAATAGTTTGTCTGGATAGCCTCATTCCTGAAATTGTTTAAACAACACTGCCACTTGTATCTCAAATGTGTCCATGCTCTCACAATTCCATCTTACCCGCATAAATTGAGATACAGGAATATTATCTTTCTATTTTTTATGATGACAGCTTGTATAATCAATATAGTTGTTACTATCTACTTTCTTAATATGTGTGTATGTATTGATCACTTGATTATGCATATAATGTTCAGTATCCAGGACTAAATCTAGAAATTATTTTTTCTCAGCATTAGCATTAGTATTTTCTCAGCATTAGTATTAGTTAGTATTAGTATTGAATTTCAAATCATACTCATTCTAATTAGTCTGATGGTGGTATATAGATGAACTATTGTTGTGTGCACTGTGAATTACTATTTATAGTTTTTCATTTATTTAATTATTATAACACTGTTATGTATCAAATGTTTATAGTGAAATAGATGCTCTGCAGAAAGGAGGTAAAAGTTAAATTGCAAGAAGTTTGAATTTACACGTTACCCCAGATTATGCTAGCATCTTTCCCCAGAGGGAGTCCTCACCACACATCATGGATTTCTCCTTCCAGTACGGAAAGTACTGGCTGTTTCCCCAGCCCTCCACCACCCCTTTTCCTTTGTTGAATTGTCTCCTAACTCTCCTTAATTCCAGCCATCAAGGTGCTGCATTCTATTGTTTTAATGATAATAAAATGATCAGATGGTGGATTATGATAGCAAGGTGGTTGGATGAAAATAAAAGATGACTGTAGAATAAAACAAGATGGTTGAAACATAAATTTAAGTTTTGTTAAATGTTTTTTTATTAACTTGCAAGGACTTTGCTTTTGCGCATAATGGTACATTCTGGTCTATAAGATGAGATTAATTTTCTGTGAACTGCCTAACCAAAAGAATGTTCCAGGAAACCTGTGACTTCCTCAGATGCTTGGAGGCATAACTGTAGTAATAAGTGGTACGATGAATTGTAAACAAATAGTAATGATGGGCCTGATTTATTACTGATCTTATCTGCCGTTTTTTGCAGATCTTACGAAAATCTTCTCTGCGCATGCCCAGAGAAATAAAGAAGGAAGATCCGTTGTGTTTGCTAAGAATTTCTTAACTGAAGATGAAAATCATTCTTAACTGCACTTAAGAAGTTTTCCAAACACTTAAGAAAAAAGGGTTGGAACGGGAGGGGAATGGGCAGAGATCCGTACTGAGTTAAGAAGAGTAGGTGCTATTTGTACAGACTTAAGAAGAGTAGGCGTTTACCTATCGATCCGTCAGATAGTTAAGAAGAAATGCCCAGAGTTTTATCTTATCTTCCTGCTTAAAGTTAAGGAAGCTTGTGGTCATGTTTAAGTCCAAAGCAGCTATAGCAGCAGCGCTGAATAACAACAGTAAACTGTTGCAGAAGCATTGTTCGTTTAAAACACTCACAATTAAATATGCACAACATACATCTTAATTAGAGATGAGCGGGCTCGGATATCTGAAATCCGAGCCCACCCGAACGTTGCCGATCCGAGCCGGATCCGAGACAGATCCGGGTATTCCCGCCAATTGCAAAACTGAAATGGAGGCTCTGAGTCATAATCCCGCCGTCGGATCTCGCGATACTCGGATCCTATAAATTCCCCGCTAGTCGTCGCTATCTTCACTCGGGCATTGATCAGGGTAGAGGGAGGTTGTGTTAGGTGGTCCTCTGTCCTGCTATATCTCGTGCTGTGCTGTGCTGTGCTGTTCAGTTCTGTGCTGTGTTGTGCTGTGTTCTGCTCAGTCCAGTGGTGCTGTGTCCTGTGCTCTGTCCTTCTGAGTTCAGTGGTGCTGCTGGGTCCTGTGCTGTGTCCTGTTCAGTCCAGTGGTGCTGTGTCCTGTGCTCTGTCCTTCTGAGTTCAGTGGTGCTGCTGGGTCCTGTGCTGTGTCCTGTTCAGTCTAGTGGTGCTGTGTCCTGTGCTCTGTCCTTCTAAGGGCATTGTTATTTCCCCATTATTCCCAAATGATAAAAAAATTCAAAAAAAGTTATAAAAAAAATTAGAAAAAAAGTAATTAAAAAAAAAAAAAACATATCCCAAAACAATCCTGCAGTATAAGTCCATTGGTACTGCTATATTACAAAGTTCACTGATTCTGCAGTATAAGTCCAGTGGTACTGCTATATTACAAAGTTCACTGATTCAGCAGTATAAGTCCAGTGGAACTGATATATTACAAAGTTCACTGATTCAGCAGTATAATTCCAGTGGTACTGATATATTACAAAGTTCACTGATTCAGCAGTATAAGTCCAGTGGTACTGCTAAATTACAAAGTACACTGATTCAGCAGTATAAGTCCAGTGGTGCTGATATATTACAAAGTTCACTGATTCAGCAGTATAAGTCCAATGGTACTGCTATATTACAAAGTTCACTGATTCAGCAGTATAATTCCAGTGGTACTGATATATTACATAGTTCACTGATTCAGCAGTATAAGTCCAGTGGTACTGCTATATTACAAAGTTCACTGATTCAGCAGTATAAGTCCAGTGGTACTGATATATTACAAAGTTCACTGATTCAGCAGTATAAGTCCAGTGGTACTGCTATTACAAAGTTCACTGATTCAGCAGTATAAGTCCAGTGGTACCCTCCTGTGCCGCATATAATTTTTAAAGGCTTTGCCGAGTGTGTGTGGCTTAGGGGTACGCTCTCTTGTGCTACATATAATGGAAAACAAAAATTTAGAAGATAAAGTAGGGAAAGATCAAGACCCACTTCCTCCTAATGCTGAAGCTGCTGCCACTAGTCATGACATAGACGATGAAATGCCATCAACGTCGTCTGGCAAGCCCGATGCCTAATCTCCTAGTACAGGGCATGTAAAATCCAAAAAGCCCAAGTTCTCAAAAAGTAGCAAAAAGAGAAACTTAAAATCACCTGAGGAGAAACATAAAGTTGGCAATATGCCATTTACGACACGTAGTGGCAAGGAACGGCTTAGGCCCTGGCCCGTGTTAATGACTAGTGGTCCAGCTTCACCCAAGGATCTAAGTCCTCCTCCTCCCCCCCCTACAAAAAATTTAAGAGAGTTATGCTGTCAGCAACAACAACAAAACAGCAAAGAACTCTGCCTTCTAAACAGATGACATCACAAATCCCCAAGGCGAGTCCAAGGGTGTTGGTGGTTGTGAAGCCTGACCTTCCCATCACTGTATGGGAAGAGGTGACTCCATCCAGCATTTGCAGCACACCCTCTGCATATGTTGGAAGGATCACCCACAGTGTAGATCCAGATTTGGATAATCAAGGTGTCAATGTTGTACACCGGGAGGAGGCTATTGATGTAGCTGGCGCTGTGGAGGAACTTGATGATGAGGATGGTGATGTGGTTATTGTAAATGAGGCACCAGGGGGGGAAACAGCTGATGTCCATGGGATGAGAAAGCCCATCATCATGCCTGGTGAGAAGACCAAAAAATGCACCTCTTCGGTCTGGAGTTATTTTTATCCAAATCCGGACAGCCAATGTATGGCCATATGTAGCTTATGTAAAGCTCAAGTAAGCAGGGGTAAGGATCTTGCCCACCTAGGGACATCCTCCCTTATACGTCACCTGAATAACCTTCATAGTTCAGTGGTTAGTTCAGGAACTGGGCCTAGGACCGTCATCAGTACAGGGACACCTAAATCCCTTGGTCCTGTTGGATACACACCACCAACACCCTCCTCGTCAACTTCCTCCACGATCTCCATCAGATTTAGAACTGCAGGCCATGTCACCAGCCAGACTGAGTCCTCTTCTATACGGGATTCATCCGAGGAATCCTGCAGCGGTACGCCTACTACTGCCACTGCTGCTGTTGCTGCTGTTAGTCAGTCATCTTCCCAGAGGGGAAGTCGTAAGACCGCTACGTCTTTCAAAAAACAATTGACCGTCCAACAGTCATTTGCCATGACCAGAAAATACGATAGTAGTCATCCTATTGCAAAGCGTATAACTGCGGCTGTAACTGCTATGTTGGTGTTATACGTGCGCCCGGTGTCTGCCATCAGTGGAGTGGGATTTAGAGGGTTGATGGAGGTATTGTGTCCCTGGTACCAAATCCCGTCGAGATTCCACTTCACTAGGCAGGCGATACCAAAGATGTACAGAGAAGTACGAGCAAGTGTCCTCAGTGCTCTTAAAAATGCGGTTGTACCCACTGTCCATTTAACCACGGACATGTGGACAAGTGGTTCTGGGCAAACGAAGGACTATATGACTGTGACAGCCCACTGGGTAGATGCATCCCCTTCCGAAGCAACAGCAGCAGCTGCATCAGTAGCAGCATCTGCACAACGTCTGCTCCTGCCAAGGCAGGCAACGTTGTGTATTACAGGCTTTAATAAGAGGCACAACGCTGACAACCTATTAGAGAAAATGAGGGAAATTATTTTGCAGCGGCTTACCCCACTTAGACTGTCCTGGGGATTTGTGGTGTCAGACAACGCCAGTAACATTGTGCGGGCATTGCATATGGGCAATTTCCAGCACGTCCCATGTTTTGCCCACACCGTTAATTTGGTGGTGCAGCATTACCTCAAGAGTGACAGGGGTGTGCAGGAGATGCTTGCGGTGGCCCGCAAAATTGCTGGACACTTTCGTCATTCTGCCAGTGCCTACCGCAGGCTCGAGGCACATCAAAAAAGCATGAACCTGCCCTGCCATCACCTCAAACAAGAGGTTGTGACGCGCTGGAACTCCACCCTCTATATGCTGCAGAGGATGGAGGAGCAGCAAAAGGCCATTCAGGCCTACACCGCCACCTACGACATAGGCAAAGGAGTGGGGATGCGCCAGTCAAGCGCAGTGGAGACTGATTTCCGTGTTGTGCAAGGTTCTCTAGCCGTTTGAACTTGCCACACAAGAAGTCAGTTCCAACACTGCCAGCTTGAGTCAGGTGATTCCCCTGATCAGGCTGTTGCAGAAGCAGCTGGAGAAAGTGAGGGAGGAGCTGGTAAACTATTGCGATTCCACCAAGCATGTAGCTCTTGTGGATGAAGCCCTTCGTACGCTTTGCCAGGATCCGCGGGTGGTCACTATTTTAAAGGCAGAGGAATACATTCTGGCCACCGTTCTCGATCCTCGGTTTAAAGTGTATGTTTTGTCTCTGTTTCCGGCGGACACAAGTCTGCAGCGGTGCAAAGACCTGCTGGTCAGGAGATTGTCCTCTGAGGACCGTGACATGCCAACAGCTCCACCCTCATTTTCTTCCACATCTGTGGCTGCGAGGAAAAAGCTCAGTTTTCCTAAAAGAGCCGCTGGCGGGGATGCTGATAACATCTGGGCCGGACTGAAGGACCTGTCAACCATTGCAGACATGTCTACTGTTGCTGCATTGGATGCTGTCACAATAGAAAAAATGGTGGAGGATTATTTTGCTGACACCATCCAAATAGACATGTCAGACAGTCCATATTGTTACTGGCAAGAAAAAAAGCCAGTTTGGAAGCCCCTGTACAAACTGGCTCTATTTTACCTGAGTTGTCCCCCCTCCAGTGTGTACTCGAAAAGAGTTTTTAGTGCAGCGGGGAACCTGGTCAGTGAGCGGCAAAGGAGGTTCCTTCCTCAGAACGTTGAAAAAATGATGTTCATAAAAATGAATTATCAATTCCTCAATCAAGTACAGCACTGCCCTCCAGATAGTACAGAGGGACCTGTGGTTGTGGAGTCCAGCGGGGACGAATTGATAATGTGTGAGGAGGAGGAAGTACACACTGTAGGGGGAGAGGAATCGGAGGTTGAGGATGAGGACGACATCTTTCCTCAGTAGAGCCAGTTTATTTTGTACAGGGAGAGATGAATAGCTTTTTTGGTGTGGGGGCCCAAACAAACCAATCATTTCAGCCACAGATGTATGGTAGACCCTGTCGCTGAAATGATTGGTTTGTTAAAGTGTGCATGTCCTATTTCAACAACATAAGGATGGGTGGGAGGGCCCAAGGACAATTCCATCTTGCAACTGTTTTTTTTCTTTGCCAGCTCTTTTTGTGGGGGTCCAAACAAACCAATCATTTCAGCCACAGTTGTTTGGTAGGCCCTGTCGCTGAAATGATTGGTTTGTTAAAGTGTGCATGTCCTATTTCAACAACATAAGGGTGGGTGGGAGGGCCCAAGGACAATTCCATCTTGCAACTCTTTTATTGCCATTATGTGACCATTCAACAGTCGTTTGCCATGAGCACAAAGTAAAAGAAAATTAAAACAAATTCAACAAATTAAACCAAAAGTAAAATGCCCTGTCATAATCAAAAACAAGAGGTATTGACGTGCTTCAACTACTGTAGTGTTTATAAGTTAGAAACACTACACTTGAAAGCTTGAACCTTTAATAGAAAAAGTCACTCTTCATTGCACGAATATTTGCAACAGCGACAATTTTTGGGTTAACAAAGTCAACAAATAACACTTCGACCCTGTCTGTCTTTCACATACTTGATGGGATCTCAATGATGAATGCTCTGTACCATGGTCGTCTAAAACAAGAGGTATTGACGTGCTTGAACTACTGTGATGTTCATAAGTTAGAAACACTACACTTGAAAGCTTGAGCCTTTAATAGAAAAAGTCACTCTTCATTGCACGAATATTTGCAATAGCAACAATTTTTTGGTTAACAAAGTCAACAAATAACACTTCGACCCTGTCTGTCTTTCACATACTTAATGGGATCTCAATGATGAATGCTCTGTACCATGGTCGTCTAAAACAAGAGTTATTGACGTGCTATAACTACTGTAGTTTTTATAAATTATAAACACTACACTTGAAAGTTGGAGAAGGTATTGTGGCCCCGGTACCAAATTGGGTACCACTATGCAGTCCAGATAGAGGCGTATCAGATATTAAACAACGTTGACTGTTGCTGCCAAATCATAAATTAATGAAAATGACCTGTCATCGTCAAAAACAAGAGGTATTGACACGCTCGAACTACACCCTGTATATGCTGCAGAGGATGTAGGAGCAGGCAGCTGTGCAGTGGAATTCAGACCATTTGAAGGCGGAGGTATTGTGGCCCCGGTACCAAATAGTGTAGCGGGACCACTGCACTATGCAGTCCAGAAAGCTACCTCGGTGAAACGTTTTGGACTAAAAACAATATTGTGAGGTGTGAGGTGTTCAGAATAGACTGGGAATTAGTGGAAATTATTGTTATTGAATGTTATTGAGGTTAATAATAGCGTAGGAGTGAAAATAAACCCAAAAAATTGTTTTTAAGACTTTTTATTTTTTTTAAAAAAAAAAATCCGAATCCAAAACCTTAAATCCAAACCAAAACCTTTCGTCAAGTGTTTTGCGAAACAAATCCGAACCCAAAACCTCAAGCAAATCCGAATCCAAAACACAAAACACGAGACACCAAAAGTGGCCAGTGCACATCCCTAATCTTAATGCACTTCACTCAAAAAAATGTTATTTTTTTGAAAAATTTTATATTTATATCAAACATTGAACAATGTGTACTTTTTTAAAAAATAACCTTTTTTTATTACAACCACAGCTGCAATAATTTGCAATGTAAAGTGGTTGATGTGTTTAATAGTTACCCTATACCTTTGTTGACATTTGTAAAAAATGGCTAATATTACACTAATAATAATATGAAAGCACAACAGCTTAATATGTATTGTACTAATAAATTTGGCAAACTTAAACCAAGCGTACTCTTGCATAAGGGACACACAGGAAATCCACACAAACATGAGGAGGATATATAAAATCCAGAGATATAAGGGCGTTGGTGAGGATTCAAACTCAGGTCTCCACTGTTGAAAGGTGGATTGTCTAACCACTAAGCCAACGTGCAAGTGAAAACAATATGTGCATGATATAGACTAGAAGGAAAACCTGAGCATGAACGTCTCTCACAAACTTTTTACTTTTATAATTTTTATTATTGTCAATACTTATACAATGATATATTATACCCCCCAAATCTTTGGTAGATGCAGTGTTTAAATAATTTGCTATAAAAATTAATGTATGTATTATATAATAATAATAATAATAATAAGAAGAAGAATAATAGTAATCATAATAATAATGATTGTCTAACCACTAAGGCAAACATGCCTATACCATGCACATATTGTTTCCACATACATCAATGAAAATAATAATAATAATAATAATAATAATAATAATAATAATAATAAAAATAATAGTTGGACTTAAAATTGATTGTAATTATTTTCATTCTTTTATTTTTGGCACTTAGGTGGATTTTTTCTATTTTTTTGGTTTCAACTTATTTGGAACAGCTGCTTGTCTGTGTTGTACCTCCACACAAATAAACCAAGCTTAGAGTGCTCCTAAAAAACATATAACACAACACATGCATTACTGCCAACATGAAGGTTTAAGGATAAACAATTAAGAATTACACAGACACATTCTCTTGTTCTCCAACATGAAAAATGTGTCGTCTGTAATTTTAAATTGTATATAACCGTGGATGTGGATATAACGGCTAATAATTTACAACCATAAATATGCACTATACTCTATAGACAAGGCAAACATCAAAACATATACTAGCATACTCTTCTATAAGTGACACATTGGAGTAAATCCACAGAAACATTGGGATATACAAAGTCCACACAGATAGAGGCATGATTCTGGATTCAAACTTATGACCCTACTGTTGGCAACTCATTTGTGTAACCAGTAAGGCATACTTCAGATTGAAACACACACATACAACACAACAGAGGCACTAGTGGTAACCTAAAGTGTTAATGAGCATCATTAAATGAACAATTGCACACATCTTCTTAGTAGCAGACATAAAGGATCATGTTTTGTTTTATAAAAATTAAAATTAGAAAGTCTTTGCTAATGCATATCAGAATAATTCGCAATCAGAAATAAACGCAAATATTTTTTAATCAGTATAAAAGTAAACAACAGATTTTCATAACCAGAGTTGCATAGGCCCAGCATCAGATCTCGTCATCTGATACCACATTGGCCCATACACCTGCATATACTTGTCTAATTACAATCCCCTATAATAGACTGCTGCATGCACACTTGAAGTTAGTTAAGACTCTATGGTGCATTTTTCTGGTGTGGCTTAATATAGTGGTCTTTTAATTGTATTGAGAGTTATATTTTAGTTTACTCTTTTATAGACACTCTGTGTTTGTAAGATATTTTATGTTACACAATAACAGTGCATCTCTATTTTCATATGTAATGTGCATTTTAATGTGTGTGTTGTTTGTCTTATAAATTTTAACCCAATTTTTCAATCTAATATCTATTAACATCATTTTGCACTTTATCATGTTGCATGTTTATCCAACAGATCCCCAGCCCTCCTGAAACTGTGGAGGCAGGACACTACAGGTTCAACACTGATTTGCAAGGTCAAATATTTTTCTAATATGGTTTATATCACACTTTTAAAATTCTCTGACATCCCAAAAATAAATTGTTTGGTGTTGAAAGTAAAGGCCTATTTCATTTTTATAAGCATATACAAATGCATGCACCAGATAGTTTGGGCTTAAACAAATGTTTACCTTTGAAATCGTGCTGTAAGGGCCAGGGCCGGATTTACAGCTAGGCAACCTAGGCACCTGCCTAGGGCCTAGCGGCTCTCTGGGGGCCCAGATGGGGGGGAAAAAACAAAAAAAAAACAAAAAAAATTCGGCCCCTCCCCCGACTCGCGCCAACCCGAGGGGGGGGGGTTTCCGCGAATCGGGTAAGGGGCACAGTGTTAGACCTAGGGGCAGAAGCTGTAGTGGCACTGTAACTGTAGGCACCTTAATATGACATCACAGGGTCATGTGGTCGCAGCGGTCACATGGTACAGGAGCTCCATCACTTCTTTCGGTTCCTGTAAAAAAGAGGTAAGAAGTGTGTGTGTGTGTGTGTGTGTGTGTGTCTGTGTGTGTAGCTGCAGGGCACAAGGCGGGCATGTATGCACAGGGGGGGCATGTGTAATTGAAGCTGCTCTGGCACAAGGGGGGCATGTGTAATTGAAGCTGCTCTGGCACAGGGGGGGCATGTGTAATTGAAGCTGCTCTGGTACAAGGGGGGCATGTGTGATTGAAGCTGCTCTGGCACAGGGGGGGCATGTGTGGTTGAAGCTGCTCTGGCACAAGGGGGGCATGTGTGATTGAAGCTGCTCTGGCACAAGGGGGGCATGTGTAATTGAATCTGCTCTGGCACAGGGGGGGATGTGTAATTGAATCTGCTCTGGCACAGGGGGGGCATGTGTAATTGAAGCAGGTCTGGCACAAGGGGGGCATGTGTGATTGAAGCTGCTCTGGCACAGAGGGGGCATGTGTAATTGAAGCTGCTCTGGCACAAAGGGGGTATGTGTGATTGAAGCTGCTCTGGCACAGGGGGCATGTGTGATGGAAGTTGCAGGGGGCATGTGTGATTGAAGCTGCTCTGGCACAAGGGGGGCATGTGTGATGGAAGCTGCAGGGCACAGGGTGGGCAGGTGTGATGGAAGCTACAGGGCACAGGGGGGGCATATGTGATGGAAGCTGCAGGGCATAGGAGGGGCATGTGTGGCTAAAAGTGCAGGGCAGAGAGGGGGCATGTGTGAAGGTGCTGGGCAGAGGGGGGGGCATGTGAGTTAGAAGTCTGTTCCCCACACTGCCACTCCTCAGCCAACAATACCCTTACAACACTCCCCATGACAAGTGCTCATTATCTATTCCCTCACATGACCCGCTGCCTCAATCCTGACACCTCTCTTACCTCAAAATGAAAAGAGGCACCCTTTATATTAATATAATATGTGTGTGTGAGAGGCCAGTGTATGTATATTATGTGTGTGTGTGAGGGGCCAGTGTATTTATATGATGTTTGTGTATAAGGGGATGTTTGTGGGAGGGAAATAAGTTTATTTTTTAAATGGTAACACTATTAATTTAAAATTGGAGCTGGTTGGAGGGAAATAGGTCTATTTATTAAATGTGTATGCTATTAATTTAATGTTTTGGTTGAAGGGAGGTCTACTTATAAAATGTGGGTGCTATATTCATTTACCACTGGGGCTGGTTGTAGTTTACTAAATTTCATGTACCCATTTTTTTTTTCCAAATAGGGCCTCCAACATTCCAGGATCCAGACAAGCAGCAGCTGATCTAAAGACACCAGCAGCCACAAGCCGTGTGGGGCTCAAACCAATATCTTGCCTAGGGCACCATGAGGTCTAAATCCGGCTCTGGTAAGGGCTGCCTCTGCCCCTGCTGAGATTATCAGATGTGAATTTTATAGCCATAGCACTTAGAAAAATAATGATGAAGCTTGATTGTTAGAGTTTCGTTTAAAATAGACCAAACTAAAGGCTTTCATTGATGTACTACCAGGCCTTAGCTGGGACATTTTTTTGAAACTAGAAGGAAAACCGCACCAGGTAGTCCATAAAGTTCCTCCGGGTGTATATGTCAGTCTAGCTATATAGCATTAACTACACCACCAGAGGCTGGGTGCACCCGATCATTGACTTGCTAGGGACATTTGTACAGAGAAAGAAAAAGGAATGATCAAGTGGGGCACTCCAATGGACAGAAATTTGTTATTAGAAAAATAATAGTCTGTTAAATACTCCTTTAATGGTTCAATATACATTCCAATAGCGAAATATAAAACTTGTATTTGGATAACACACTGAATACAGAATGAACTGGTAAAAAGACAAATACTAATTTGTCTGACCCGCGACGCTGCTCTGATTTATAAACCTAACTTGAATATCTTCCATGTAACATGTATAATACATATTCTATTCGCACCACATCCCTCTGAGAAAATGTTTAATTTTATTAACTCGATTCATACACCTTCTCAGTAAAAGCAATATAGAGGAATGAATTATGGAAAGTTATAAGTGTACTGCAGTATTCACACAATTGGAGGAACTAATAAAAAATCCTCTTATATCCACTGTATACCTGCATATTTCCCTTTAGGATAGCTTGTAGTCACATAAATAGATAATATACCCTAATAATAGCCTAAATAACGGGATTGATATTTTCCCTGGATGTATTGATATTGAATTCAGGTTGAGTAATGGAATCGTTCTCAATCAGTGGGACCGTCCCGCTAGTAGGCTGTAATTATCGGGTGGACTCTGCTACTGTTTCTAGCTATCCTACACTCTTGCTGACTCGCCTCTACCACTTCTAACACAGCGAGCAGCGTGTGATAATTTCTATCTATAAAGGCTGATAAAAGCTGAATAGCAGGGACTGATTTGACAGAGCAGCGAGTGCGGGGTTCGCCGGCGCGTGTTTCGCTAAGGCTTTTTCTAAGGCAAGCCGAGGATATGGCTTAATTGGATATTTATAGGGGAGAGCCCTCCCCTATAATGATGTCATCGTTAGTAACGTTATGGCAACAGCGGTTGTCATGTCTACCGCCGGATGTGTAGTGGCGTGTCTTGTCAGTCTAAAGATTGAATTAACCTTTCTAACACTCTAACTGGATCTTATATCAGATACAAAATAAAGGTAAGTGGAGGGAAGATCCCGCAATTTCGTAATAAAGGCACCTGAGAGGATTGCATTTTCGAGAAATATATACAGTATGATAATACATAGATTTATACAACACACAGGAAACTATTTGTTATGTCTTGCATAATGTTGACCTAAGACTTCTAGGAGCAGAAGACCTACAGTAATAAAGACATAGGGAGGTTATATTAATATTGGGCATATGGATTGATACCTCATATCCACTGCATTGAGCCACGGATCCAAAATTAATTAACTATGAATATTCATATTAAATGTCAATAGTGTAGAAAAACCCTAGTTGCAATCTGATTATAATACATTAAACCATGTAGCAAATAGAAATTGGAATAAACTACCTATACTAATATCCTGATTTCATTGGATAGTAGAAGAGCCTAAACTGGGATGGTCTAAATATATTGATCATTTTAGGTTCAGGCCCCAAAAAACAAAGACAGAAATGGTCCAGAAAACCCCATAAATTACGCAGGGGGGGAAAGAAGTTTAAGAGACAGAAAAAGTAAAGAGATGGAGGAACAGGGGAGTCAACCATATATGAGGAGGAATTACAGACGGACCAGATTTTAGAAGATTCTTTAAGGGTCATAAATCTGTCTGATAAAAGCCTAACCCCAGTTCAAATCTCCTTACTTAGCAAAGGTCTCTCTTTTTTCCCCACTCAGTTTCTTAACAGATTTGAGTGGGAGAATGATCTTATACTATTCTCCCGTAAATTACTGTTAAAAAAGTTCTTCTGTGTCAAACAAAGAGAGGATAGTATTCCCTCAATACAAGGCTCAACCAATAGTGAAGAGAATTGTCTCTCCTTAAATACGAAGGAAGATGCACAAGCTCTCAAAATATTGGAGGAATTATATTGTCCCGATTTAGAGGCATTTGATGATTTAACTTCACGAGAGATATGTAGGATTGAAAAATTACCAAGCATTAAACCTAAATCTACATTCTTTCCGGATTTCTCAATCTGTCCACAAATTGGAGTATATAGGGACCTAGTTTCTAAGGATCTGGACAGATTATTTCTGAGAAGTAAAAAATTTCAATCAGGTAATTTAAGTAGAGAAGAAACCGTGGCACTAAGAGAAATATCAGAATGGGAAGACATTTTAATCAAACCCTCTGACAAAGGGGGGAATGTTGTGTTATGGCCTAAACAACAGTACATTGAGGAAGTCTATCGTCAATTAAATGACATAAACTGTTATAAACTGATTATTTTTAATCCTACTGCCAATTTTTTAGCCAACTATAATAACATCATTGATCAAGCTTTTCAGAATAATATAATATCAAAAACGGATTATGATTTTCTCAAAGTGACCAACCCTAGAATTGCCACGATATATATGTTACTGAAGATTCACAAGAATGAACAATCACCCCCTGGGAGACCGATAGTGTCGGGCAATGGAAGTCTGACTGAAAAAGCCAGTAGGTTTATTGATCATCATCTGCGTAAACATGTCATATGCTTGGATTCATATATCAGAGATACAAAGGGTGTGCTGTCCAAAATAAATAACATTACGAACAACTTGACCATCAAACTTGCTTCCTATGATATAGAGTCTCTCTATACCAATATAGTACACACTAATGGACTCTATGCAGTTAAATACTTTCTCAGTATGGAAAGAAATATTGAATTTTCGGATTTTCTAATCACTCTGCTTCAGTTCGTACTAACCAAAAATTACTTTGTGTTTGAAGAGAAATTCTTTTTGCAGATCCAGGGAACAGCGATGGGGACGGCTTGTGCTCCCACCTATGCCAATTTATATCTGGGCTGGTGGGAGAAAGAGGTAGTCTTTCACCCATGGAATGAGAAATATACAGACCACATATTAATGTGGTTAAGGTACATAGATGATGTGTTCCTGCTGTGGGATGGTTATGAAAGACTATTTCACGAGTTTACAAAATCCCTGAATGATAATAAGCTTAACCTAAGACTAACATCGGAAATACATGATTCATCAATTAACTTCCTTGACTTAACCATCTTTAAAACTGAAGATGGAAGTTTACATACAGACATGTATAGGAAGAAAACAGCTACGAATAGCTTATTATTCTCTTCCAGTTCCCATTATCCGCCGGTTATTACAGGAATACCAAAAGCTGAATTGCTAAGAACTAAGAGGAATTGTTCTGATGAATCAACTTATAAACAGAGAGCGAACGAGCTGAAAGGCAGACTGATTAGAAGGGGGTATGATGGCAGCACCATCAAAAAAGCTTAGAATAAGGTGTCCAAAATGAATAGAGAAACTTTAATCCACTCTCATGTTGATAGAAGAAATACAGCTAGTAAGAACTCGAAACTGAGAATGGTTTGCACCTTTTGCTCAGAATGGAGGACAGTGACACAAATTTTACAAAAGCATTGGTCCATTTTACAATTGCATGAGGATCTTAAACAGACATTAGAACCAAGAATCTCCATAACATGGAGACGGACAAAAAATCTTAGAGATCATCTGGTACATAGCTTTTTGACTCCCAGGAAAAAGATCTCAAATATTCCTAGTGGCTTCTTTAAGTGTGGGTCATGTAAAGCCTGCCCCAATATGTATCAGGTGAAGGAATATAAAGACAGGTTTGGAAAAACATACAAAATTCCCAAATATTTGAATTGCAATTCCGTAAATGTCATCTACTGCCTTTTGTGCCCATGTAACTTAAAATATGTGGGGATGACAAGCAGACCCCTCAAGAAACGAGTTCTGGAGCACATTGGGAATATAAAAAGAGCTGTGAATGATAGGGCTAATTTCAAACAATTGACAGTGGTGGCCAAACATTTTTTGAAGTGCCACCAGAGTGACCCTAGTGTCCTATCGGCATTTGCGATGGAACAAGTCAATTTAGGCCTCAGAGGAGGGGACCTCCAGAATGAACTATTAAGGAGAGAAACCAAACTAATATTTTTAATGGGCAGCATGAATCCAGATGGTTTGAATGACCATAGCAATTTTTCAACTTTTTTAAATTAATATTACTTAGTTTGTGAACCAAGGTTATAGATGGAGGATCAATTCAGGTCCTCTGGTATAGATGAACATAGTCACTTGAGATCAGTAATTAATTAACAATTTTATTATAAAGTTGGTCACTAGTAACACACGCATCCTTATTCATAAGGTGGATTTTTTACGATTTTTCAATCACATTCAATTTTTCACTATCGGTCAAATTTAGATCGTCTTTCCTAAATTATTTTGTACACCACAGTTTTTTCAATTTGGATCTCTATGGTCCACATTCACTATACTACTTTAATTTGCAGACGTGATTTTATAGCAAATCACTCACTTTTAATATTTTATTATTTCATTAAATTATTTTTCATAGGCACTTTTATTCAATTCACGAGTAATGATTAATATATTTAGACCATCCCGGTTTAGGCTCTTCTACTATCCAATGAAATCAGGATATTAGTATAGGTAGTTTATTCCAATTTCTATTTGCTACATGGTTTAATGTATTATAATCAGATTGCAACTAGGGTTTTTCTACACTATTGACACTTAATATGAATATTCATAGTTAATTAATTTTGGATCCGTGGCTCAATGCAGTAGATATGAGGTATCAATCCATATGCCCAATATTAATATAACCTCCCTATGTCTTTATTACTGTAGGTCTCCTGCTCCTAGGAGTCTTAGGTCAACATTATGCAAGACATGACAAATAGTTTCCTGTGTGTTGTATAAATCTATGTATTATCATACTGTATATATTTCTCGAAAATGCAATCCTCTCAGGTGCCTTTATTACGAAATTGCGGGATCTTCCCTCCACTTACCTTTATTTTGGATCTGATATAAGATCCAGTTAGAGTGTTAGAAAGGTTGATACAATCTTTAGACTAACAAGACACGCCACTACACATCCGGCGGTAGACATGGCAACCGATGTTGCCATAACGTTACTAATGATGATGTTACTATAAGGGAGGTCTCTCCCCTATAAATATCCAATTAAGCCATATCCTCGGCTTGCCTTAGAAAAAGCCTTAGCAAAACGCGGACCACGCGCTCGCTGCTCTGTCAAATCAGTCCCTGCTATTCAGCTTTTATCAGCCTTTATAGATAGGAATTATCACACGCTGCTCGCTGTGTTAGAAGTGGGTAGAGGCGAGACAGCAAGAGTGTAGGATAGCTAGAAACAGTAGCAGAGTCCACCCGATAATTACAGCCTACTAGCGGGACGGTCCCGCTGATTGAGAACGATTCCATTACTCAACCTGAATTCAATATCAATACCATCCAGGGAAAATATCAATCCCGTTATTTAGGCTATTATTAGGGTATATTATCTATTTATGTGACTACAAGCTATCCTAAAGGGAAATATGCAGGTATACAGTGGATATAAGAGGATTTTTTATTAGTTCCTCCAATTGTGTGAATACTGCAGTACCCTTATAACTCTCCATAATTCATTCCTCTATATTGCTTTTACTGAGAAGGTGTATGAATCAAGTTAATAAAATTAAACATTTTCTCAGAGGGATGTGGTGCGAATAGAATATGTATTATACATGTTACATGGAAGATATTCAAGTTAGGTTTATAAATCAGAGCAGCGTCGCGGTCAGACAAATTAGTATTTGTCTTTTTACCAGTTCATTCTGTATTCAGTGTGTTATCCAAATACAAGTTTTATATTTCGCTATTGGAATGTATGTTGAACCATTAAAGGAGTATTTAACAGACTATTATTTTTATAATAACAAATTTCTGTCCATTGGAGTGCCCCACTTGATCATTTATTTTTCTTTCTCTGTACAAATGTCCTTAGCTGGGACATGTCTGCCTCATCTGAAAAATATTCTGTAATTAAGTATAGTCTGTTAATCATAAATCTGACTCACTATGTGAATTTTCTTTTCTGCCCAAGTAAAGTGCATAAACTAAGTGTTGTGTGTTTATTTTTTTAATGCACTAATTTGTCAATGTTTTCTAATAGAGATACCTTACATTCTCTTTCATTTTGAGGATAAGTGAGAAACAGACACCATTTTAGTAAATAGCTAAATGTTTGTAATTTATTACAACAGACCTTATGACCCAGCTAACAGCTGGAGCACAAAGGACATGTGGCAAGGATCATTTCATGGAGCAAGAAAAAGACATGAAGGAGTTGCCTTTTTAGCATGTAAGTATCTATAGTTAACAATGTTATTCCCTTTAGGTTATTGGGGGACCTGCGTTACAGTAAAGGCAACAAATTGTAGATGTTACAGCTTGAAAGTACAGATGTATACAAAGTACACACATTGAAGTAAGTATTTGTTTCAAAATGGCCTAAGGTTGATATCTTTTTCTCTAATATTTTAAACAGATAACACCTGTAACCATTGAGATAAAACCAACATGCATGTGTTTGTATTTGATATTTGTAATATTTTATTTTACAAAGGAGTTTGTATTTTCAGTTTGTTTTTATTTTGTTTCATTTGATTACTGTAATTGTGTTTATAGATAAATATTAATCTTTTTTTTATAGCAATACTCATTCTCCTGCAACTCTCTGCTGCTTTAGCCACTGTTTAACACCCTCTTCTCCTACACATCCTTTACTCCATTGTCCATCTAGACACAGTTCTCTCCTGGGTCACTTCCTACCTCTCTAACCACTCCTGTAGTGTACCCACCTCTGGCACATTCTCACTTCCGCTCTCACTCTCTATTGAGATCTCACAAGGCTTCTTTTTTTTCAAAATGTTGTACTATACTATTATACATATCTTGTCTTGGGGGTACTAATTTGCTCATTTGGCCTCCAATACCACCTGTATGTCGAGGACACCTAAATGTATATTGCTTTCCCTGACCTACTTCTTTCAACACTGAAAACCAAAACCACTGTCTTTACGAACTCGCCCCATGGATTTCACAACGATAGCTAAAGCAAATCATGTTCTATACAGAGCTCATACTTTTCCCTCATGCAAAAGTCACCAATCTCACTCACTGTCAATAACACCACTATACCCTATGTGTTGCTTAAAATTTAATTCCTCGGTAAGATTGTGAGGATGATAGGAGGACCAGATTCATGAGGTAAATTAGGGTCCAAAAATGCATTTGTTATGTTCTTGCCCTTAGATTTGCCCTCATTCAAGATGGCCGTGATTGCCTCATGAAGTTTCCATCTTGGATCTCTGATATGAACTTGCCCTTACAATAGCCCTTATCCAAGATGGCCAGAACTGTCTCAGGAAGATTCCATCTTGGATCTCATTTCCTGTTTGGGCCTAGAAAAGGCACTTCCTCTTATGCAGCCTTTGCTCGAGTATTGTGTTTGTGTCTGAACCAGATGCTTCCACAGAACCTTGCTCCCTTGTGATTTGGAATACAATTACTTGATACCTCTACAAGATATTTATCTTGTTGATACTTTGGACTTGTTTGCTGGACATTTAAGATTTATTTCTATATCAAAATAAATCCTGTTTACTACAGAACTACCTGGCTATTGGGTTCCATTTGTAATACCAGAAGTGTGACAGTATTACTTCGATCCTTATGAAAACCATATCACAAAGTTATGTTTTAAATTACAGACACATATTTTAAACCATAAGTAAATTACTGTCTGCTTTTTCTGATAGTTACATCTCAATTTTACACTTATTTTTATTTATACGCTGTGTGACAGGATACTCGATCCCAAAATGACGGACCCCGTCGGGACAGAACCATCTGCTTTACAGCGACTTTCAGATCTGAGTTTCCACATGCATTCTGCTTTAAGACAACTACAGGAATTTCATGCAAAATTTCAAGAACTAGAGACCCAGTGTGCAAATAATTTTCAACTGCAAAACCAACAGGTAACTGAGTTGCAAATAAATGTTCATGAACTCAAAGATCAAATAGCGCTACAAAATGGAGTTATTACAGAACTACAGATGCAGCTTCAAGAAGTTAATGTTGTAGCACCTTCAGCTGCAGTACATCAGCTCACACTCCCACTACCTCCGGCTCGATTCTCAGGTGATCGTAAAAAATACAGAGGTTTTATTAATCAATGTAATATGCATTTTGATTAACATCCTACTTATTTTTTGACTGATGTACAAAAAGTACGTTGTATTCTTTTATTGTTGAAAGATGATGCCTTGGCATGGGCTTCTCCTTTGATAGAAGCAAAAAGTCCAATATTACAAGATCTTTCTAATTTTATGGATGCAATGAATCAGATATTTGATGATCCAAATCGAAGTGCTACTGCTGAGTCAGTTTTATTAAAGATGCATCAGGGAAGACGTTCAGTGGCTGAATACACCTCTGATTTCCGAAGATGGATCTTGGACACAGATTGGAATTCGGCAGCTAAGATGTCTGTTTATCGAAAGGGGTTATCGGAGTTCATTAAAGATGAATTATCTAGAGCTGATGCACCCACTGAATTTGAAGCCTTTGTTAAACATTGTATTCGTATTGATGCTCGTCAAATGAAGAGGAAACAAGATAGATGGGGCTCTATGTGGACTCGTCCTAATTATCCAGAACCAGCAATATCAAATTACTCTGGAACTCCTGCAACACAACAAATTGAGGAGTCTGAGCCAATGCAAATAGATACCATTCGCAAACAGATTTCTATTGAAAGAAGAGATCAACGACAACAAGAAAATCTCTGTTTGTATTGTGGTAAATCTGGACATTATGTATCTAATTGTTCTCAACGACCTCACAAGACAGTTGCTACATTGATGGAACCTAAAGACTCTGACCAGGAATCTATTATTTCATGCTGTTCACATCAACTGAATGCTATTATTCCTCAAATCTCTTCACTGTCTACATTTGAGAGAGAGAACAGAAGAAAAAAGAATCATTTTTCAATACCAATACAACTTGAGATAAACTCTCACTTATTTCAACCTTGGAATTGCTGGATTCAGGAGCCAATGGTAATTTCATGGATATAGATTTTGCTAAACAAAACCATATAGTATTTCAAGAAAGAAAGACTCCTGTATTGATGGATACAGTTGATGGATCCCCTCTGAATTCTGGTCCCATCAAACATGAGACAGAACTTATGTCCCTGATGATAGAACCCAATCATAAGGAGGAACTCACTTTTTTTCTCATCTGTTCTCCAAATTTTCCCATAATTTTGGGTTTCCCTTGGTTCACTAACAATAACCCAGCCATTAACTGGGAGTCTCAAACCCTAATGTTTCAAGATACTATCAGTGTGGTCCCTCTTGTACAAAAAGAGAATCAGATCTCAGTGTCCCCCTCTTCTGTGGAGGAAGAATTGTCTGTTCAATATCAGGATTTTGCAGATATCTGTAACAAACAAAATGCTGACAAATTACCACCCCATCGACCATATGATTGTCCCATTGATCTATTACCTGGGGCTGCTATTCCTTTTGGTCGGATTTATTCATTAGCTGAACCTGAATTAAAGACACTAAGATTTACCTGGAGGAAAATGAAACTAAAGGTTTTATACGTCCTTCAAAATCTCCAGCAGGGGCTCCTATTTTTTTTGTAAAAAATAAAGATGGATCTTTGCGTCCATGCATTGATTATAGAGAATTGAATAAAGTTACTATTAAGAACAGACATCCACTTCCTCTCATCCCAGAATTATTGGAAAGACTGCAGACAGCAAGTATTTTCACAAAGCTCGATTTAAGAGGAGTGTACAACCTAATACGCATTCGACCAGGTGATGAATGGAAAACGGCTTTTCGAACAAAATATGGACATTATGAGTACCTCGTGATGCCGTTCGGGTTATGTAATGCCCCTGCTACTTTCCAACATTTTATAAATGATGTCTTTTGAGATTTGCTTGATCTGTTCATTATTGTATATCTTGATGATATCCTTATCTTTTCTAATTCTTTACAAGAACATGTTCAAATTATTTTACAATGGCTACGTATAAACCAATTATACATCAAGTTGGAGAAATGCGAATTCCATCGTACTCAAATAAAATTTTTGGGTTACATTATATCCCCTCAAGGACTGTGTATGGATCCCTGTAAAGTGCATGCTGTGGTAAATTGGCCCATACCTAAAAACGTCAAAGATGTACAACGATTTATGGGCTTTGCTAATTTCTATCAATGCTTTATAAAGAACTTTTCTGGAATTGCTGGCCCCATTACTCAGCTCACAAAAAAGGTTTCTTCCTTTCAGTGGTCACCAGCAGCTGATAAAGCTTTTTCCATTTTGAAAACAAAGTTCACGTCAGCTCCTATATTAATTCATCCTGATCCTACACTCCCATTTGTTTTGGAAACTGATGCATTGGATTCAGCTATAGGAGCAGTAATTTCACAAAGAGTAGGAGAAAAGATGTTACTTCACCGCTGTGCTTTTTATTCAAGGCAAATGACTGCTCCTGAAAGAAACTATGGTGTGGGAAATAAAGAACTTCTTGCCATTATAGCTGCTTTTTCGGAATGGAGGCATCTTTTAGAAGGTGCAAAGCATCAAGTAATAGTCCTCACCGATCATCGGAATTTGGAATTCCTTAAATCAGCAAAAAGATTATCTCCCCGACAAGCTCAATGGGCTCTCTTCTTAAGCTATTTTGATTTCCTCATTTCCTATAGACCTGGATCAAAGAATGGAAAAGCTGATGCTCTTTCAAGAGTCTATATGGAAAATCCTCAACAGGTAAAGCCTGTTCAAACAATAATTCCTGATTTCAATTTTTTGGGGGCTATTTGTACAAGTGAGTTATTAACAGAGATAAAGAAAGGATATGATACTGATTCTACCCTCATGAACCCTCCAAAAAATGTTAAATTAACTTATGACAACAGAGTCTGGCAAATGGCACATCAACTATACGTTCCAGAAAAAGCACTGTTAAAGGTCATGCAACTATTCCATGACTCTAAATTAGCAGGCCATAAAGGACTTCAGAAAACTCAAGAACTATTAAGCCGTTCATTCTGGTGGCCCAACTATAAGGAAGATGTAGCAAAATATGTATTCTCTTGTACAACGTGTGCCAGATTTAAGACTCCTCGTGCTTCTCCTTTTGGACTACTACAACCTTTGCCAATACCTACACGTCCATGGGATTCCAATTCCATGAACTTTTTTGTAGAACTTCCGAGATCTAAGAATATGATCACTATCTTTGTGGTAATTGACAGACTGACAAAGATGTCTCACTTTATACCCTGCCAGGGTACTCCTACAGCAAAAGAAACAGCTGACTTACTCATAAAATAAGTTTTTCGTTTGCATGTCGTTCCTAATGATGTGGTGTTAGACCGAGGCGTTCAATTCACATCACGATTTTGGAAACAGTTTTGCAAATCCCTTGGCATTTTGGTGAACTTGTCCACTGCATTTTATCCACAGTCAAACGGACAAACCGAGCGAACAAACCAAACACTTGAGCAATACCTCAGATGTTATATTTGTCACCTACAAGATGATTGGGTTGATATCCTCCCCATGGCTGAGTTTGCATACAATAATTCTCAGCATTCATCTACAAGATTTAGCCCTTTCTATGCTAATATTGGATATCATCCAAATATATGTCCCAATCTACCTTCTGACTCTCCAATTCCTGCTGTGGAAGATAGACTGATTCTTATGCAAAGTAATCTTGACTTATTGAAGGAGACATTGAAAACTGCTCAAGAAAGATATAAACGTGATGCTGACAGATCACGAAGGGCTGCTCCAACTTTTAATATCGGTGAGGAAGTATGGTTGTCAACTAGACATTTAAGGATGAAGGTACCATCTTCCAAGTTGGGAAGTAAGTTTATTGGTCCATATAAGATCATTGCACAGATTAGTTCAGTGGCTTTTCGATTGGATGTTCCTGATTCTATGAAGGTACATCCTGTTTTTCATGTATCATTACTAAAACCTTCAGTTAAGAATCCATTTCCTGGTCGCTCTTTGCCTCCTCCTGAGCCAATTCAAGTTGATGAGCATGAGGAATTTATAGTCGAAAAGATCCTGGACTCTCGTATGTTTCGAAACCAATTACAGTATCTGCTACGTTGGCAGGGATATGGGCCAGAAGATGACTCTTGGCAATCTGCAAAGAATGTTCATGCCCCACTTTTGGTAAAAGCATTTCATCAACAGCATCCTGGGAAGCCTGGTCCTAAGTCGTCCGGAGGACGTCGTTGAGAAGGGGGCATCCTGTTATGTTCTTGCCCTTAGATTTGCCCTCATTCAAGAAGGCCGTGATTGCCTCATGAAGTTTTCATCTTGGATCTCTGATATGAACTTGCCCTTACAATAGCCCTTATCCAAGATGGCCAGAACTGTCTCAGGAAGATTCCATCTTGGATCTCATTTCCTGTTTGGGCCTAGAAAAGGCACTTCCTCTTATGCAGCCTTTGCTCGAGGAATGTTGTTTGTGTCTGGACCAGATGCTTCCACAGAACCTTGCTCCCTTGTGATTTGGAATACAATTACTTGATACCTCTACAAGATATTTATCTTGTTGATACTTTGGACTTGTTTGCTGGACATTTAAGATTTATTTCTATATCAAAATAAATCATGTTTACTACAGAACTACCTGGCTATTGGGTTCCGTTTGTAATACCAGAAGTGTGACAGTATTACTTCGATCCTTATGAAAACCATATCACAAAGTTATGTTTTAAATTATAGACACATATTTTAAACCATAAGTAAATTACTGTCTGCTTTTTCTGATAGTTACATCTCAATTTTACACTTTATTTATACGCTTACATTTACAACTCAGCTAGGACAAAAACTATCACACTTGTAAATCTAGTGCCTGTTATCAGGGGCTTGCAATTACAGGTTCCTGTTATATAAAGTGCCAGTAATTGCGAATAGCGGAGTACATTTCCCATCTATCCGCCCCCTTATTGCTAGGATACCATGAATGAATGAAAAGCTGACGGGACGTTTACACAAAGGTGTAAAAAAGATCCAGGACTGACTTTAGCTTGCACTTATGTGCTCTGTTAACCAAACAGAGAGCGGGGTATTGAAGAGTAGCTTAGTTCCATGATGAGGGCGAGTATATTCGCACACAGGGAGCTAAGGGTGTTGGCTGAGGCAATGTAGGGTATGCCAGCAGGGAGATACATCTCTAACGAGATGAAGCTGCAGGCATACCGGAGTGTGCAAAGTCACATTTGGCTGCGCTTTCACCACCGCAGAGCTATAGTGCAGCTCCAGCGTTGCTGGAATGACCTGAGGCGCCGCCAGCTCCAGCTTTTTGCCGAGCTGAGAGAGGAGATTTTAAGATGTGAGTTCTCTATTATTCGGTTACAAAACTGTAATACACATACTTGCTTTACTTTTAAAAATCAATTAAAAGTTTACACAAGACATGGTAGACTGAAAAATATATGTCTGGATCAATATTGGAAATGTCACACCTCCTCCAATGCCACATGCTTTGGTACATTTGAAATTGTGTTTTTAAATTAAATTTACTATCCCTACTGATTGAGGGCCAAACTCCACACCAATAAGGCATGTTTGGATTCTAACTGATGACCCCAGTGCTGGGAGGCAGAAGTGCTACCCACTAAGGCAACATGCTCACATTACCTTACAGACATTTTTAATATGAAAGTGGCAGATGTGCTATATTGCAAAAAGAGTTGAACGCCATCTTTGTAAACAATGCTCACGCTTACAGTTGGCCTAAGATGATTTTCACATATTAGCAGGCCAAACACAAGTACCTCCTGTATTATATGTCTATAATCAGTCAGTAATTATATTGTTGATTCAATTATGTTGTCCCCTCCAAAAAAAGACTATCAAAAGCCTAAGCCTAAGCCTAAAGCAAACATTGTTACAGGCCATGTGAAAGTGGTGTGTGTCTGTCATGTTTATATCCTTTTTGTTAAGATTTTCTTTATCTTGGCGCAAAATAAATGCTTCACAATGTCTGATCACATTGTTATCGGACTACATCTTTATAATTGTTAACCAGGTTGATCTTTGAACAATACGCTTATATGTATTATTTATTCTAACAGACTGTAGACGTTGTGACCGACGCCAGGCAGAGGAAGAGAAAGAGGTTGAGGCAGTGGTGTAGCCTCAGGTGGAGGAGGGGGCGGCGGAGGCATTTGGGGATCCTCAGGTGGAGGAGGTGGAGGTGGAGGCAGTTGGGGAGTCTCAGCAGGAGAAGGTGGAGGCGGAGGTGTTTGGGGAGCCTCAGCAGAAGAAGGAGGCAGTGGTGGAGGCGGTGTTGGAGGCAGAGGAGGCGGATGTCACGGAGGCGGTGGAGGAAGGTGAGATGACGGCAACCAGCCAAGAGGATGAGGCCTTGGTAGATGGTACGTATTGACATTAAAGTCATTGCATTATTTACTCACATTTAGACGTCCTTTGTACTGGTAATAAATTCTTGATTTCACCCATGGTCAATAAAACTATACATACTTAAAAATGTCACAGGTTTCCATAATAATGGGCCTACTAAGTTTTTTTTAAAAAAATACACTCCCCCTCCTTCTATGGCCATGACATAAATGTGTATATATATAAATTTTGCAACCAAAAAGCCTTCGGCCTCTTGCTAGAAGTAGTTTGCATCCCATTAGACATTGTAATGTGAAAGTCATGTAACAGTACACGTCTCTGCTAACTCCTGTGTGTTGTTAAAATTCGGCAGATATATATTAATTGTTTTTCTGTAATTTTTTTGACAGCTCCCGAATCCACCTCAACAAGGGCTCGAGACCCCCCTTCTTTGGTGGAAATATCCACCCGAATCTGAAGACACGCCCGGAAAATTTCAAAATACCAGAATAAAATCAGAGCAGATTTAAAACTGTTAGATGACCTTTATGGTTCATTTTTTTTTCTAAATTACACATATGGGGTTTTTTTTTTTTGCAAAATTTGCTAGTTAATATAATATAATTAAACAGTTTTATTGGTGTTTGTGTGCCTTAATTAATATATTACAATTGCAGAACATGTGGGTATTAGGACAATAAAGAATGGAGATTTCAATAATACAATAATAACATTTAATTGTTTTGTTACTGCTACCTCATCATTTCCACATTTATAGTACCACTAATTCTGCCTCACTGTACAGAGAAGGCAATCTGTTCCAAAACAACTTACAATGTTAAAGCCGTAATACAGACAGACTAGTGTCAATTTGTTAGTAGCAAATTAAGCTACTAGTATGTCTTTGGATTTTGGGAGGAAAGCCACAATAACATGGGGAGAACACTAACTCCACACACATAAGTCAATGGGCAGGAAACAAACTCATAACCCCAGCACTGGAAGGCAGAGCTGCTACACAATAAGCCACTGTGCAGACCCGATGTTGGCTGCTGTGTTTTTCTTTACAAAATGAGGACATAACATACAAGCAGGAGATGAAAAAACAAGGTTGGCAGATGCTAACGCTAACTGCATTTCACAACAACACCCCCCCTCCAAAAGGTAGGCACTCGTAGTAATATCATACACATAAGGTACCTTGGGTGCCTTAAACATTAAGGAAGGTATATGCCAAATGGCAAACTAAGTTAACACCTTCCTAAAATCATCTTGCATTGAAGAGGGTGATTAATGTGAAATACGTGAGGTCCGATTAAAATTAGAAAAAGAGCATAGCGTACATCAACTTAGAATGTCAGAGTAAACCCACACAAACATGGAAGTGAACATACAAAGTTCACACATATAAAATAATGTTTGGGAATTGAACTCATGACCCCAGTGCTGTAAGGCAGTAGTGCGAGCGACTTAACCACCATGCTGCTCCACTGTGTTCTGCATTCATTTTTGTAAAGTTGAGTACATAACACATACAAGCCATAGATGAAGAAAAACCAAGGTTTCAAGACAATGCTGCATTTTACTCCAAGAAAGTCCCCTCAAAATCAAGGCAACACCCTCAGAGTCTTAGGCCATTCCTAGTAATAGATGTCAGCATGCACATAATAATGTAAATGTGGCCTGTGGGGCATAATATTTTTTGAAAGTAAAACATGTATTAAATAAAAAATGCACCTTGCCCTAAGAAAATTGCATTTGAGGGGGCGATACATTTAAAATCTGAGGACAGATTTATCATTGTGGTAGAGCGTGTAGTCGATGATGTTTGAACGGCACAGTAAAAATCAAGCTAACAAGTGTTTGTGTGATATAATAAAACAAACCATTACTTTCCTTATTAACTAAATACTATCCTAATACTAGCCCTTGCAAAAGCAAAACATAGGCTGGTTTGGTCAAAGTTCCTTGTGTTCCTTTCATTAATGAATAAAGACCACAAGCTGCACACAGATGCTACGGCCATGCTTGGTATTCGAACTCCTGACGCCAGTGTTGATAGCCAGAAGTGCTAACCACTAAGGTACCCGTGCAGATCTTAATTGGCATATATTTGTGGGTAATAAGGAAGAGTACTATTGTGTAGCTCTTGCATCTGTTGCACACATGCTGTATTGTTCTGCTTCTCTGAGTGTTGCCTTAGTGGTTAACCAATCCACCTTCCAAGAATGGAGTCATGAGTTTGATTCCTGACTCATATACCTTTACCTGTGTGGAGGTTGTATGTGCTCTACTACTAATGATGGAAGAGTATGCAATGCATTTATTTTTTTTAACGTCAATGATATAAATTTTAAAAATACACTAATATTTATTGTAATATGCATGTTTAGGTATGCTAGAGAATTATTCAGAGATGATTTTGCATCCAAATTCTTACTTCAAATCTAAACTCATCATACAAACTTTTATGTAGGTATATTACTTTAGCAGATTAAACTGCAAAGTCATTTGTCCCAGGCTATACAAACATGTATGTGTTACAAGGAATAAAAAAGTAACAACAGTACTGCATAATACACTCTGGGGCATATTAAATTGACGGCGGGATCGCCGAAAATCCAGCACTCAAAAAATATTACTGTTAATATGGTAATATCTCGCTGGATTTCAGCTCGGAGCTCTCTGAGCTGCGAGCTGAAATCCAGTGATTAAATTACCGTATTAACGGTTTTCCCGAGCAGGATTATCGTAATAACGGTAATATTTTTTGAGCGCGGGATTTTCGGCGATCCTGCCGTCAATTGAATATGCCCCTCTGAATGTGTTTTTACATTTTTTAAACAAACCGTTCGTACCTCCCACATTAGCCATTACGTCACACTTTCTTATGTAATTAAGCAGCGGATCTTAAGAAGCGAATCTTAAGATGGACTTAACAGCTAAAGATCCGTTACATCTTATATTCCGTTGGATAAAGGACTGAAGGTGGGTGTGTTTTTCAACTTTCCGCTCCTTATTGAATTGCGAATTTCTTATCTCCCCGTTTGTTCTTAAAATACGCAACAGATCCATTCACTAATGAATCAGGCCCGATGTCTTTATATTTTTACTTTTGATGTAATACTGAGGATAAAATATTGTGTATCTGTCGTAGTAGATGTGACTGATCATTTTAGATCCAAACATCCTCTCAATTGCTTGCTTTTCATCTAATCTGAGTTCATAGTTTTTGAGATTTAGATAAGTCTGCCATGGCAGTGCCAATCAGAAGGTGGGTGTTAGTAACTCATACTTGCCAACTCTCCCGGAATGTCCGGGAGACTCCCGCATTTTGTGAGAGTCTCCCGGACTCCCGGGCGAGTGTGGCAATCTCCCGAATTCTGCCCACTTCACTAGGAAGTGCCCCACTTCCTAGTGAAGTGGGCAGAATTAGATCCCAAACGCCGCGATTCCCGGTGAATCGCGGCGTTTGGCCCCGCCCCCGCTGTCAAATGACGCAATTTGCGTCATGACGTCACAGGGGGCGGGGCCGAAATGACGCGATTTCGGCCACCCCGCCCCTTCACGCCCCCCTCCACTGGCTGGCTCCCGGAAGGGAGCTGAAGAAAGTAGGTAAGTATGTAGTAACTTCTATGTAGAAAGCATGTGCAGCCTCCCTCTGTTTGTGCGCATGTCCACAGGGATGTGTGTGTGTGTGTGTGTGTGTGTGTGTGTTTGCATCTTGTTGCTGCTAATTTGTGAATTGCAGCACTCTTTGACTAAAGATTATAATTGTGTATTTTTGTCAGTAAATGGTGGTGAATCATACAGATATATTAGCATTTTGGTCTAAATAGGTGTTATTGACATTTGGTAAGGTTGATTGCTGTTTTCTATTTAGCTGAGTGTGTATGTGAATAGATGAGGGAGGCAGATTTTGCTTGGTATGGTATGTGGTGGTAAAGGAGGTCAATGTTAGGATTTGCATATGATTTGCCAGTGATTGGTTTTATCCTTTTACTAGCTTGGTACATTCATATACATGTTGCCTCGATGGTCTGGTTCATCTTGGTCACTTTCTTGATATTTGAGGGCGATCAGCAGTTCAGTCACTGTTGAAGGTGTGCTCCCTCCCTAATCATACTGAGGGTCTGCCTGAGGTAGGTCCTCACCTGTCAAGCTTCATATTTCCAGTGATGGTTTTATAAGTCAGCAACCTGTTCCTGTACCTTCCTTTACAGTTTCCTCTTGGCTCTGCATTACAGTGACTTCTAGTTCATAATCCCTGGCTCTGTATTAGGATGACTTCTGGCTTCTGATCACTGGTTCCACATCTCCATTGGCCCTGGTTTCTGGAATATTTCGATTTCGGACACAGACTGCTCGGTTTGTTTTTCTGACATATCCTCCATGCTACTCACAGGTAGCTCTACTACAGTTTCATACTGTACATACTCGTAATTCAGCATTTCTTCCATCCGTTAGGCTCTGGGCTCTTCTTTCTAAGTGCTCTACTGTTTATTCTGTTTGGACTGTGTTACCATCAGCCTGTCTGCATATTAATGTTTCTTGTTCAGCACTGTGTTACTGTTGTGTTTCAGCTATTTTCTTGTGTATCATTATTGCCGGTTCAATACTCTGACTCTTGTTATTGCCTGCGTGTTGCTGAGTCTCAATAAGCCGTCTTTAACCATAACAAAATCTCATTCTGTCTGCCGGTGTACTCCTAACATTCAGTGTGTGTTAAAAAATGGACATAGATGTTACACTGTAAGTGGATTTGGTAAGTTTTTCTTTAATATTCCATAGCTGCCTTTCTTCTCCCTTTTTCCTCCATAGTGTGCCTCTCTTCTCCCCCTTTTTCCTCCATAGTGTTCCTTTCTTTTCCCCCTTTTTCCTCCATAGTATGCCTCCCTTCTCCCCCTTTTTCCTCCATAGTGTGCCTCCCTTCTCCCCCTTTTTCCCTTCATAGTGTGCCTCCCTTCTCCCCTTTTTTCCTCCATAGTGTGCCTTTCTTCTCTCTCTTTTCCCTCCATAGCGTGCCTTTCTTCTCCCCCTTTTTCCATCATACCCAATACCGAACCCAGTCGCTCCCGCAACTCCCCCCCCCCGCTGCTGCCGCCATTGAAAAAAAAACCCCCAAAAAAACAGAAGAATAAAAAATAATAAATCAGTAGAGGTTATGCGCGCGGCGGGGGGCCCTCGGAGAGAGGGGGGCCCAGGGCACGTGCCCCCTGTGCCCCCTGTGCCCCCCCTTAATCCGGCTATGGTGGTACCAGTTCCACGATCAAGACCAGCGGTATTGTTGCTGGAACCTTGTGCCTCATAATCAGTCTTGTTCTCATTTTTTCATTTTCTAAAGACCTCAACGCTTCACTAGAAAATAGAATCTGATTGGTTGCTATAGGCAACATCTCCACTTTTTCAAACTAGCAGCTTGATAAATTTACCCCATAAAACCAACTATAAGAACACATTAAAACCCCAGTGTTGTCTATCCAAAATAAATAAATAAATAAATACAGCCTGTGTGCAGAATAGAAGTTTCAACAATATTTCCTCAATAATGTGGAAAGGTAACTTGTCCTAAGACACACAGGTCCAAATGTATCAAAATCAAGATTTGGACAGAATTAAATACAATACAAGTTAGGATGAGTTTCGTAACTCACCACATGATGTTTTTAGTTCATCCAATCATCTGGTATTGGAGTCAGAGGGGTATCCCGTCAACGCGCTCTTAGTCTGGAGCGGGAGACTATCGCATGTGTTCCAGCGTGGACTATTTCCTGTATGTGGGTGCTTGAGTAGTACAGTTTCAGTGTTCCAACGTGTAAATACAGGGACACCTGACATAAACAACATATTGTATTTCAGAAATGATACATTCCTCATTTACATTTTATATTTAATAATTTCATTACACACTTTATTAAAACAGACTAAGGAGGAGATTCAATTCTAAAGAACAATGTGGGCTGCGCACAATTACCGGTAATTGCTGTGTATTATTACTGTTACTACTGTAATTTCAACACTAACGCAAGCAAAAATCTGTGTTAAAATTGACGGTAATAATACGCGCCCCTACGGAAAATTGAATCTACAACTAAACCTATAATTCACAGAAGAACATGATTAAACAAGCATCAGCTTCCTGGACCTAACACTATACATTGCAAATTCAGATTTACTGTAAAAACATTCTTTAAAAATATAGACAGCAGTTGCCACAAAGACTCGTAACTCAATAGCATGCTTGAAAAGGAACTGAACACATAGCACCATTTACCAAGACCAAGCCAAAGGTAAGGAAGAAGAAAAGTTCAGAGAGAGATACTACAGACCCTCTACAAGGTCATATGCTATAAAGAAGTGGATCAAATAAACAAGTCAACAATAATTAACATAAAACAATAACATAAATTAAGACTAAATAAGATTCAGAACTGAATATATTGAAGACAGTTAAAAAAACGAAAAAAAAGTCCTAAACTCTGATGAATACATAGGCACACCCTACCAAACAAATCCTTTATAAACTCACAGAAAATCAAGAGACTTAAGAAGCCAACTAGTACCCAGGTACCTCAAAACCTTCAATACCATCACAAGCAAAAATGGTACACAAGATGTGAAGATCTCAAAGCATGTAGAAACAAAACAGCAACATATGCAACAGTTTCAAATATACTAAAAATGCTAAAAAAAAATTGAATTATGTAAAAATATCACATGTAAAGTCAATTTTCTGGTATCATCACACTCCAGAATCCAAGACTTTTCCCGTGCAGCCCCCCTTCTTTGGAACGACCTCCCTCGTTCCATCCGTCTCTCTCCTACTCTGTGCTCCTTCAAACGTGCACTCAAAACTCACCTCTTCCTCAAAGCCTACCAACCATCTACTTAACCCCCATCTCCTTCCTTTAGCTCGTCCTCCCTTCTCTCCTCTTGCCTCAACTGGCTCCTCTTGTGCCTTGTCTGTTTACCCTCCCTTAGGATGTAAGCTCGTATGAGCAGGGCCCCCTCCCCTCCTGTCTCCATACCTGTTCTTCCGCTCCGTCTTTACTGCACATGACTAGCCGGAGTTTCTGAAGTATTGGTACTTTTTGTTCATTGTTCTGTATTGTTTCACCCTGTATAGTCTACTGTTAGTACTGTGTGCGGCGCTGCGGATACCTTGTGGCGCCTAACAAATAAATGATAATAATAATAATAATAATATGCCGATGCAGCCTATAACACCTAGGCTACATAGCCAGACCACTGCATAAAAGAATGCCTAAACACATGAATAATTAAATAAAAACAAAACTTAGCAGAGCACTTACAAATAATGCACAAAAGTAAAACTGACTACTTCAACATCATGGGAGATATACAAGAGCACAAGCACAAATAGAAACCAAATGGACATATAAACTAAAAACTCTTACACAGAACAGCCTAAACACAGACATAGTCCTTTTGAAGTTTCTACTAAAACATTACATGAAAACCTACCAACTACAATTTTAACTATATCCTATCCTAAACAAAATCTAACACACATTTACAGCGCATCGCCTATTTTATACAACATACACTACATGGGCAAAAGTCTTTAACCACACATGAGCTTAATGGAATGGGTTTCCATGGCCGAGCAGCTGCATGCAAGCCTCACCTCACCAAGACCAATGTCAAGCATCAGATGGAGTGGTGTAAAGCACACCGACACTGGACTGTGGAGCAGTGGAAACTTCTCGCTTCTCTGTTTGGCAGTCAAAGGGGGCGAGTCCGAGTTTGGTGGATGCCGGGAGAATTTTACCTGCCTGACTGCATTATGCCAACTGTAAAGTTTGATGGAGGAGGGATAATGTTATAGGACTGTTTTTTCAGGGTTTGGGCTAGGCCTTTTATCTCCAGTGAACGGAAATCTTAATGCTTCAGCGTAACAAGTCAGTTTGGACAATGCTATGCTTCCAACTTTGTGGTAACAGTTTTGGGAAGGCCTTTTTCCATTCCAACATGACTGTGCCCCAGTGCAAGGACTACAAAGACATAGTTTGATGAGTTTGGTATGGAAGAACTTGACGGGCCTGCACAGAGCCCTGACCTCAACCCCATCAAACACCTTTGGGATGAACTGGAACGGAGATTGTGAGCCAGGCCTTCTCTGCCAACATCAGTGCCTGACCTCATAAATGCTCTACAGAATGAATGTTTACAAATTTCCACAGAAACACTCCAACATATTGTGGAAAGCCTTCCAAGAAGAGTGGAAGCTGTTATAGCTACAAAAGAGGGACCAACTCCATATTAAAGTATATGCATTTGAATACAATGTCATTACAGTCCCTGTTGGTGTAATGGTCAACAGTCCGAATACTTTCATCCATATAGTCTATGTAAACTCTATTCCATTAATTTCCCTCTCCCCACTACAGCCCTATAGCATCATCAAGTATTTATGCAATATATAATCCCATCCAGTCATATTTTGACCAGAATGCTAAAGTAACAGTCACTACTTTCCATCATCTCCAATGAATTTTATACACATTATCCATCTGAACCACTAATATCCACCATATGACATACACAAATTTATTGAATCCACTTACAGTGTAAGCTCACATCCAAAACTATTTTTACACACCCACACCACAGCTACCAGTAAATACCGTACCTACCAAAATCACCTGTTCATCTACTTTAGTGTGGGTCATAATGTAACACCCACCATTAATTTTTTCCATGTACCAAACCAGTTACATAAAATATAACAATCTTACCAATTGTAGATCCCTATACAAACACCCATTTAGACTAAAGGGTTAATACACCTACAACATTCACCAACATGTATTAACAAAAGCACACAAAAATTGCCTTTACAGAATCATTATCATCATCATCATTTATTTATATATATAGCGCTACTAATTTCGCAACGCTGTACAGAGAACTCACTCACATCAGTCCCTGCCACATTGGGGCTTACAGTCTAAATTCCCTATCACACACACACAGACTAGGGTAAATTTGTTAGCAGCCAATTAACCTACCAGTATGTTTTTTGGAGTGTGGGAGGAAACCGGAGCACCTGGAGGAAACCTACGCAAACACGGGGAGAACATACAAACTCCACACAGATAAGGCCATGGTCGGGAATTGAACTCATGACCCCAGAGCTGTAAGGCAGAAGTGCTAACCCCTTAGCCACCATGCATCAAATGACATCATTCACTATTTAGTGTCAGGAATATGGGCACGTATACAAACATCCATGGATGAGCACGCATCTGTTGCATACTACCCACGTCCTAACACATGCACATCAAGGGGAACTGCACATGTATCCTATAAATATAAGTCTCTATCACACACTCCCTAATTCATGAGCATCCTGGTATCATAATGGTATTCCCCCCTTTCCGTTGGGAATACCATTATGAGTTTGCTCCAATACACCCAGTGCCCTTTTATTTTTTGCAACCAGTTTTTCTGAATGAGAAACCACTGATGAAGTCACACTTCAGTGGCAAAATCACATATGAATACCACAGTAAGTTTGTGTGTATCATATTTATCTGTATCTTTTCATTTGTATGCTTAGATTTATTTACTATATACAATCATTCTGTCACACCAGGCTCTGTTACTTAAGTCCTGTTACTTAACCCTTCGCTGTCTTTCTAAGCTGTCAGGCTCTTCTGATCTCAGATCTCTTTGCAGGATGCTGTCCCGTCTATCTCCACTCGAGAGCAACATTGATTCTTCAGATGCGAACCTGGTTTCCAGCAGTCTGCAGTTTTCCCAATTATTCCTGCTCATACAGTGCAGTCTGCAATCCAGTTCCAGTCGATCCAGCAATCCGGTTCCAATCTGGTCCAATATTTTCGAGTTCCAGTCTGGTTTAGTATTCCGGTTCCAGTCTGGTCCCCTTTGCTGAATGTGACCACCATCTTGCTATTCTTCACTACTTGCCAGTCTCCAGTGCCTTTCATATTCTCTAGTCTCCTGATCTTACAGCAACCACCATCTGTCCTTTCTCTTCCATGCAAAGGAACCTGATCAAGCCACCAACCTTTTTGCACATAGTAACCAGTTCTGCTCCAGATACACAACCCAGAGCCCGGGTACAGACAGGTCCTCAGACGTAACACATTCGTGATTCAAATACTTTTATTTTACATATACCATATCACACTCTGGCATCATTATTTTAAGAAAATAATTTTAAATAAATAATTTTAAATCAGGGAGAGGGAGATAGACCTTTAGGTAGTGCAAAGATTAGGAACCCTCGCTGTTCACTGAATATTTTATTCTATTGTATATTATGTTTTCTACACAGACACCTTACCTCTGTACCTGGCTTTGCTCCAGTTTGCTCAATCCTCTGCCCCCCTTTCTTAGGCGCTGTGGGATTAAAGTGTAAAAAGGCCCCCGTGAATTCAAGTTTAATACTCATTATAATATTTGAGGTGATATAGGTGTAGTGGTGCTGTACAACCATAGAATTGGAGCCTGACACATATATATATAGAATCTGTGCAAGATACCTATTGTGCAGGGAGTAGGTTACCATTCTCTATAGGATTTTGCCTGCTCTATTTCTTCAGTTTTAATAAATGATCCACTATGTGTCCTGATTCAAGTTACCTCAAAGCTGAACATCAGGCTGTGTCAACTATTTAACAACCTAGGGCCTGAGTCATTAAGGAGAGCAAATCAAAAAAGGAGAAATTTTGTTCCTGTACAAACCATGTTACAATGCAAGGGGTGCAAATTATATTATTATTTTGCACATAAGTTAAATACTGGCAGTTTTCTTTTCATGTAGCACACAAATACTTGTAAGATTTAATATACACTGAAATTTAAAGTTGATCTAGTAGGACATGCCCTATCCCAATGTTAGGAACACCTCCAGCCGCCACAACACAAACCGGAGTCTACTCTGCCAGTCAGGTGTTCACTGGAGCCCCTGATGGTGGGGACAGGCTGGGCTGCAGACTGACAGAGGGTCGTGAAGTGTGTACCGGCTGGGGAGAACCCAGGCAAGCGGAGTGAGGTCCAAGCAGAGGTCAAGGGCCGGCAGCAGGTAGCAATTCCAATAAACAAGCCATAGTCAAGGGTCACAAGTAGACAGGAAGATCGGTAAACGGGCCAGAGGTCAGGGTCACGAAATACACAGGCAAAGTCCAAATCCAGGCAAAGGGTCATACACAGGTAATCAGCAGAAAGTCCAACAGGCAGGAACAAGACACAGAGCAGGTCAGCAGACTGTCAACAGAAGCTATATCCGGCAATAAGGCAGCAGACCTCATTGCCATAAATACAGACACAGACCAATCAGGAGTTGGATACACTCCTGCAGGCTAATTACTAGTACAGAGCAGGGCCAATCAGGGCTTGTCCCTGAAATACACAGTTGCAGGCTAATGCCTGTAATTCAGCCCCCTCATTAAATCAGCCCACAGGCTACCGCCGGGACGCAGCGCTACTGCAGAAGCGTCCGGCCGTTGCCCTGGTGACGGCCGGGCAGGAAGAGGAAATAACGTCCCGGTCATCAAGGTGACGGCCGGGACGCCAGGGGGAGCCAGAAGCGAGCCGCGGCGGCTGTGAGTACCGCCGCGGCTCGTGACACCCAACTATAAATCTGTCCCCACATTTTAAATTTATCTCCCTCTCCAACGCAACATGATTTGCCAATGTGTAAATATACTCTTTCCTTATGCTTTGCTCTCCTTAATGACTTGTGGAATTCCTTCAATACTGCATGACTGTGGAAAGCAGACAGTCACCCTTACTATTCAATATGAAGGCAGCTAGTACATCTTTGTTAATTTAGTATCAGGTAGTAGGTACAGCTTGTGTGTGCAGTATGTACGCAGTAGATACATCTGTGTTAATGATATATGGAAGGGCCTTTTTATTAACTGTATCTATACCTTTTATGGACTATGTAGACAGTAGGAGAATTGTGTTAATGCAATATGTAGTAGTACATGTATGTTTATTAATGTAGGATGTAGCCAGTTGATATCTGTGGCAGATCAAAACAATAGATGACCCCAGCGTAAAAATTAAAAATGAGCCCTTATCTCATATGTAATGAATACATTAAAAAAAAAAAACAGCCAATTATGTATTGCACAGTATAGTTTTATTGCGCAACAGTAGTAATATATAGAGAAGCTCACTGACCCCCGTGTTTTGGTTTTGGTTTTGGATCTGGATTACCGTCGTGTTTTGGTTTTGCCAAACCGCCCTTGCGTGTTTTGGTTTTGGTTGGTTTTCTTTTGCAATTTTGTTTAAAAATCAATGTTTTTGGGCATAAAATAACCTAATTCAGTGCTCCACCTGCTTCTTGGATAAGTAAGGTAATTCTAAAGCTAATAAATTAGGAAGAAAACAGTTTAATCCCTGGTAGGCCATCCTTAATTCTGAACACAAACCTGGTTGTCTTCCTCTTCATCTTAGCCTATTGGCAATGCAACCATCGTCTTTGGGTGTATATTACACCCTCCACTAGTAGTTGAATAGAAAAAAAGCAGCCAGCATAGACTGTAGAATTAGAAAGTAGAAATAAATGGACCAAGGTAGTTTGGTATCTGTCTGCATCAGCCCCTCCCCATCCACTTGTAGTAAAATAGAACAAAAGCTGCCTGCATAGACTGTAGAATTATAAAGTAAAAATAAATGGACCAAGGCAGTTTGGTATCTGTCTGCATCAGCCCCTCCCCATCCACTTGTAGTAAAATAGAACAAAAGCAGCCTGCATAGACTGTAGAACTAGAATATAAAAAGAAATGGACAAAGGCAGTTTGGTATCTGTCTGCATCAGAACCCCTCTCCACTAGGACCAAAATAGAAAACTATTCAGCTGTTATATAATCTAGAATATAAATAGAAATTGAGAAAGGCAATTTGGTATCTGTCTGCATCATAATAATCAACATCATTATTCGCGCCCTCGTCACCTACACAAATCTCCCCCTCTTTTAATTCCAAAGTGGCATCCTCAATTTGTGTATCACCGGCTACACTCCGGCTGTTCAGGCACACATCAGCAGAACTGCTAAAAAGGGCCCCTCTTTCAGCAGTTCTGCTGATGTGTGCCTGAACAGCCCGAGTGTAGCCGGTGATACACAAATTGAGAATACTCACGATTAGACAGCCCACTGTTGGATGGACTCTCCACAGGGATTGGTATCATTTCTGATTCAGAGCAAACATTATCCTCTAATGCCTTACTGTTATCTTGCAGCTCGGCTTTGACGCGTAACAGTAGTTGTGCACCATTTGTAGGCTCGGTAACATTTTTGGATCTGCCACTAATAGAGAAAGGTGAAGGCCTCATTCTCTCTTTGCCACTGCGTGTGTAGAATGGCATGTTGGCAAAAAAAAAAATTATCGGCACTTAGCTTTTCCTCAGTTACATTTCTTTTTTGCTTCAACTCAGTAAATTTTTTTGACTGATTTTAAAAGACTGTGTAGTTTGACATCGCCTTTCCCAGATGACGTACTGGGAACACTACTATCAGTACTGGTGACAGGACCTGGTTGCTCATTCTGCTCATATGTGGACTGCTTTGAATCCATTCTGAGCCCAAAGCACTTGTAGCGCTACAAATTGTTTTAAATACTGCTGACAAATATGACTTTTGACAGCCAGAAATATTAATGCACAAGAAATGGGGCACAGCCCAAAAACAAATGGGAGTGCTAAATATATTTTTTGGGCACTGCTGCAAAATAGGATTTTTTTGTACAGCCAGATAAATTTCTGCAAAACAATGGGGGACACCCCAACAGCACTTGGAGTGCCAGAAACTGAACAAAAACATTCCTCTCTTCTCCTACTGCTGTAACAACTGATTACAATGGTATTGAATACAATCAATCACTGTCCCTGTGCTAATATAGCCAGTGTGATCTAACCCTGCTTTCTCCCTCTGTCAAATGGCGATGGATTGCTGTGGATGCTGGTATTTATACTTTTCAAATCTCTCTTCGCGAGAACCGAGCTCAGAAAAACGAATACCTCACGATGACGTTTTGCCTCGATTTCAAATCCGAATGGGCAGGAGAGCACCGAGCGTGCTCGGCTCGGTACTCGGATAACCTAAATTCGGTAGGATTCGGATCTCGGGAACCGAGCCCGCCCATCTCTAGTAATATACCACATGTAAGAATATGCAGTTGCAATAATATTAATGCACATCACTGCTTCTTCCTGCTCTGTCCCACTGCCCTTTCACTTTTTATGTCCCTGCTATCAATTTATCCTCCTCTTGTGCCCAGGTCCACTTACTAAGCTCTTCACTGGAGTGAAGTGATAGTTCTCACCATGGCGTCTAACTGGTCACTGAAGTGGTCAATTCAAATCTGGTGGCAATGTCACGGGCACTAGGAGTTTTACCCAGAATTCACCAGGTGTAGCTTTACTCACCAGAGGCGCGGAGTCTAACACAGTGGCTGGTCTTCTCCAAGAACTCCCGCAAGGAAGTATGGTTTTAGCGGCTGCCACTGTGCAGGTCGCGGCTCTCTGGGGAGTGTGGTGAATATACGGAACTATACAAACTAGATGGAAGAAGGAATGTCAATGATATATATGCATAGTCTCTGAGCAGTGGAAACAATGGTATCATGGCAGAAAGATGAGTAGTGATAAAAGGAGAAGAGAGTTCCAAAGTGCTTAGCACGCAGATAGCATACAGCAGGCAAATACTTGACAACTGGAGAAAGTCTATGCAAACAGTCAATCAACAATGTAATAGGAAAGTCAGCGACTCACAGCTATACTCCCGAGAAACTATAGACTTTAGTCCCAAAAATAGGTAACATGCAAAGTAGTAGAGTAAGCTGCTCCTGAAAGGTGTTACCGCTGGCATGAAGTAAAGACTTGTCCAGGTGCAGGTATGATACAAGGTAGCATGGAGCGGTCTGCGGCTGGCAGGGATTACCACTGATGTGGAGAGAAGACTTGTCCAGGTGCAGATACAATACAAGGTAGCATGGAGCGGTCTGCGGCTGGCAGGTATTACCATTGATGTGGAGAGAAGACTTGTCTAGGTGTAGGTAAGATACAATGTAGCATGGAGTGGTCTGCGGCTGGCAGGTCTTACCACTGATGTGGAGAGAAGATTTGTCCAGGCGCAGGTAGCGTCCAAAGCAAACAGATAGCACAAGCAGGAACAGGAAACTCCTCGGTGTCTCAATGGAATGAGGACCAAGAACAGGCAAAGATAATAGGGCAACAGGTGCCTTAAATTGTGAGAGGTGATTAATTATCCAATGAGACTAGGAACAAGGTTTTAACCGTCCGTGGGTCTTGCACATGCGCAATCCTTTGGTCAAGATGGCGGACGGCGGCAGCGCAAGACAGGCACCGGCAAGAGAGAGAGAGACCCATGTCTAAAACTAGAAGCACTCATAGTCCGGTAAGTGACAGGCAATCATTTTTTTGTCATATATATCTACTGTATAGTACATATATCTGGGTTAATGCAATATGTGGGTTGTATATGTGTTCATGTAGTATTTAGGCAGCGGATATATGCAATATGTGTTAATGCAATGTGTAGGCCAGTGCTCGAAGCAGGGAGGTATGTACTGATATGACATACCAACACTTCTTTGCCCCACTGCCTTTGAAGTTAGGCTCAGAGATAGGAACAACACACTGAGCACAAGAAGGGAAGCGCTGAAGGATCTTGTCTCGTCTATACATCTGTAGTAATTCTGAATGACTGCGTGAAAGCACGGGGCTGAAGGGGAGCCACACCTGCCAGCTGGAGCATGCTTGTCCCCGGGCTGAGGGAGAAGTACATAGGGGGGACAGAAGCCTGTGTATGTGTCTTCCCCCAGTCTGACTGACCAGGGCACCATGTGTGCGCTACTCGGCCAGTCCTGTCACCACTTTTTCTAGTGCTGTGCCAGTCCAGGGTCTGTTTTTTTCTGTTAGTGTACTGTTATCTAGGTCTACTGCCAGGCGCAGGCTGGCACAGTTCAGCCCGGGGGGGGGGGGGGTGGGGGGGGGGGGGGGGGGGGGGGTGGGTGGGGGGGGGGGGGGGGGGGGGGGGGGGGGCACACAGGCGTCCGCATAGCATGACAGGCGATGCGGCCGCCTTTGCGCTGAGGCGGCCACATCGCTTGCTTTGTGATGCGGCCGCAAGTAATAAGAAAGAAAAAACAACGATCCACGGGGGGGCGGCCGGCCCGAACAGGGGACAGACTGAGTGGCCCGGGGGGACCGATGCTCCCCTGCCCCCCAGGTCAGCCCGCCCCTGTCTGTTGCTCTCTGCCAGTACTTTGTGACCAATGGGAGCTGTCTTGTATGCAGGCATATCAGAAGGTTTCAGACTTATGTGTCTATTTTGTTTTTTTAACTTCTGACAACTGTTTTTTGTGTACATGTTCTGAATTATACACCTGACATGCATTGATGTCTAGCCAGGGCCGGTGCTAGGGTCCATGGCCCCCTAGGCATTTTGAAAAAAATGCGCCGCCGCCCCCCCCCCCCCCCCCCCCCCCCCCGCAAAAACGGCACCCTCCTCCCTCCGTCTTTCCTTACCTCACCACCGCCGCCTTTCTGCTCAGTCTCCTCCCCTCCACTCACTGACACTAGTGAGTGGAGGGGAGGAGACGGAGCAGAGAGGCGGCGGTGGTGAGCAATAGCCTCTTCCCCCCCCTCCCCCGTGCATCTGAATGCTGTGTGGTGGCCGTAACAGGTATGGTCAGTGGTCGCCACACAGTTTTAAAGAGCCCAGCGCCCTAGGCAAGTGCCTAACCTTGCCTAATGGGAGCGCCGGGCATGTGTCTAGCAATGTTAAACTTTGCTCCTCACTGCTAGACTAGGGTGTCTAGGGCTCCAGTACAATTAAACACCAAAAAACCCATAAATGGAAAAAAAATAAAAAAATTCCCACACTGTAATGGAGAACACAAACACTAGGTTGCTTTGGATTGGTGTGGGATAAAATTTGTTTGAATTGTGTGCTCCAGTCCCAAAAGACACAATGTATAGGTATAGCTAGACAAGATCAGGGGGGTATGCGAGGGAGGGAGTAAGAGGCGCACAGGTAACTATGGTGGAGAGAGAACCAGGAACAAATAAAAGGAATTTCAGCGCTGACACAAAGGCGGATGCCTTCATAAAAATATGGGAACTTACTGTGGAAACACATTGAAGAAGTGGGGAGCTTTTAAAGAGTGTTCTAATTGTTTGAAGCATCTATGGAAGCGAATATCCGATGATTATGACATCCCAGGAGTTCTGTCATCTTTCTAAGCACTGCGATATTGCAACTTCCATTGCCAGGGGCGCACACAGGTTTTTTTAAGGGGCAGCAGCTCCATTTTGGCGGCACTGTATTGTACATACAATACAGCACCGCCGCGGATGCTTCTTTGACAGTGCCGTTATGATGGGGCACTGTTTAGCCCCCGATCTTCGGAGGGGAGTGGTTTTTGGAGAACCAAACACCCCCCCCCCCCCCCCCCCCCCTGCATGCGCCCCTGATTGGGGTAGATAGACTTGCAGTTTTGTTTATACATTTGTTTTTCTTATTGTGTGTTTTTATGCATTCAAAATTGAAGTATTTACTTGGTAATGCACTAGATGCTCTATTTTTTTTCACTTTGCCAAAAAATACATATTAATAGAGCTATCTGAGAGAAAAATGGATCACAGAAGCAAATAGAGGTTGTTTCATCTAAAAGCAATAGAAAAGGGCTAATATACAAGAATATACAGAGTAAGTGCATCACCAAAAGGGGGAACATTCTCGGTGGACAGATACTATTACCTCTAGGGGCCCGATTCATCAAGGAACGCAAACGCATACGTATCTGCTATGCATACTTTGAGTGATGCAAACCGGTATGCGAGTGAAATAAGCACCTCAAACAGCAAAAACACACCCTCTTGCACTTAGGGACGGAAATAAGCAGTGCAAACGTTATAAAACACATTCACCTGCGGATCTTTAAACCATACTTACCAACTTTCTGTTGGTCAAATCCGTGAGCCTGCGGAGGAGGTGGGCGTAATGGGGGGGGCGGAGCTCCATAATTGCATAATTTTGGACCCGCCCCCATGACGTGATGACGCAAAACGCGTCATTTGACAGCGGGGGGCGGGGCCAAACGCCGCGATTCACCGGGAATCGCAGTGTTTGGGACTTAATTCTGCCCACTTCACTAGGAAGTAGGCAGAATTATCCAGATGCGGGAGATTGCCACACTCACCCGGGAGCCCGGGAGACTCTCGCAAAATGCGGGAGTCTCCCGGACATTCCGGGAGAGTTGGCAAGTATGCTTTAAACATGGTACAAGCGACGGCTCTCAACTGATTGACAGGAAGCTAAGCAATGTATACTTAATGCCCACTGTGGGAGGAGCCAACAGTTTGTTTATACACAACACAAATGCCTGGGGCTTATTTTTACGAGATAGCGCTTTACTCATTAATCACTGACAAAGAACAATTATGTGCAACACTCTGAACAGTTGTTTTTCCTTTGCTATTAATTAGCGTAATACACACTTTTAACAAACACATTGCTCACGATCTTTCTGTGTTTAGGATTTCAAGTCGCCGTATAGTATGCAAAATTCATGGACATGGCTACATTAAAAACACATGAAAAACTAATATATCAAAATGTATGTGGTGTAAATACATCTTACCTTTTCAGCAAAATGCGTAGCATACTCTTCCATAAAGGATACACACAAGTGTATACAACCTCCACACAGAGGAAGGGTTTCTGTCTGGATCTGAACTCAGGAATGACTGTATGCAAAGTGGGACAGCTACCCACTAGCGCAACCTCAGATGTAAAAACACAGACAACACCAACAATACAGCATGCGTGCTACACAGACACCTCACACTTAATACTACTCTTCATTATACACACACAAATTATTCACAAAATATCCATCTCACAGGTAGCTCACTGGTTAGCACTTTGGACTCACAACACAGCAGCTATGAGTTCAAATACCAAGCTTACCCACAACTATTGTGTGGACTGGAATCATTATGCTAACAAGAAACGCAGGAATGGTTTTATTGTTTAAGTTTGATTTGTTCTACATGCTCAACTACATGTAAAAAATGCCCTCCTAATTATCCTGTATTGTAAAAAAAATCATTTATTGGGGGGAACTTTCGAAAATGGCTCAGGACCCACAGTTCACAGGCACATTATTATGTGCATGCTGAAATTTATTACTACAAATGGACTAAGAGGAGGAAGGGGGGGGGGGGGGGATTTGTAGGAGACAGCCTTCGTAGAGTGAAATGCTACATTGCATGCCATCCAACTTTCATCTGGATCCACGGCGTACACGTTATGTCATGTACTCAGCTTTATCCAAACACAACAGACCGCTTACCACACTCCCGTACCATGGAGCTTAGCTCCGCTAGCACTTCTGCCTTACACCACTTATGCCACTTCTGGGTACAGTTTCTATGTTCTCTTCAATGTGTGACTGGCTATGGTCTGACACTGGAACGTAACCTTGGACTAACACTACAATGACACATTTGGGGAAATTGTGAAATAGCTAGGGCATTTGATCTTTTGCAATGTCTTGCACACAGGGCCTACAGATGCCATACCTCTTACAGGGGTGGCTTGTTGGTGGAGGGCACATGTTCCTTTTGGATGACATGCAAACAGCAAATCAAGAACTTTTTTGCTACAGCAATGATGCTAGAAACAATCCATCTTGCTGAAATGTTTCTCTTTTAGGATTTGTATATAGATTCTCTTTTAGCCTTACACCCACCTGTTGTGTAATGAGATGAATAAAGACACACACCCACCAAGGTTTTTGTGTTAATTACTTATATAATGTGCCAAGGGTATAAAATGAACAACATATTAACAAATATTAACTATAATATTTACATATTAACAATTATTTAAAATAAAGAGGACCAGTAGTCCAATGTGGCCTTCCAGTCGACAACCAATTGCACTAGTTGCTGGCAGGTGGCCTCTAGAGTGGCGAGGAAGTGGGCCATTAGGCCCAACAATTGGGCTGGAGTGGTTGGTGGTGTTTGCCAAATCCGACCTTCCTCCTCAGGTGCTGAAAGGAACCAAAATAAATCAATAAATATACAACTCAACCTAATTTGGCACACAGACTGGACTTACGAGATGTGTACTGTTCCATTACTTTCAAATGTAAGGCCTCTAGCTACCAAACCATTTGGACACACATTAAACGTTAATAAGGCTTTGGAGTAACATTTTGATAGATGTACTACATTCTGGTGTGCCCCGGGGAGAGGGGCATGGACAGGGTTGTCTTACCAGCATTATAGGCCCCAGGGCAATGCACTACAGTGGGGCACTACCTACAAAACCACTCACAGGAAGTAAAAAGTTTTTTTTTTATATTTGATTTGCAAGACAAAAGAATAATATACTGACAACTTGACAAGGCTCTCGGGCCCATTTGTGTTGCTCCTGCCCTGCATGCCTATGTGTTAAGATGGCTCTGGATGTGGTTTGAGTGTTTAATGCGAAGGGTCATTATGTTTGAAACCTGTGACATTTATGTCACCATTTCATCAACATGTGTGACAGCAGGGATTTTTTAAAAGTTTAATGGACATCTCAATCTTATCCAAATGTGACAAGCCTTTCCAGTAAATACTTACTATCTCTTGATGCCTCGGATTCTTCATCCATCACCAGCTGCCCACCGTCCTCCTGTTCCACCTGGCCGTGGGGATCTGCCTAGCCCTCCTCCTGGCCCTCTGCCTCCTGCTTGGCCTCACCCTCAGCCTGTACTGCCCCCTCAGGCTCCAGGTCAGCTGGCTGTTGCTCCTCCTCCTCCCCCTCCGGCTGGTGGTGCTGCCGCAGTTGGCGGCGAGCAAACCGGGCTCGGTCTGTTGTAAACAAGGCACAAATAAAGAGGGTATTGTAAACAGATTCTCCAGTGTAACAAACCAATAGTAGAACGATAATCAGGTGATCAGACAAATGTAACTCAAATCTCATTGCCAGCAGACACAAATATTAGCTACTACAAAAGCAAGGAGCTAAACATGATAAACACAAAGCATTTCACATGACCTGCCACAAATGTTTGTTTTTAGTATAGGGATGTGGAATATCTCCGTGGCCTAGTGGTTAGCACTTTGCTTTCACAGCACTGGAGTGTGTGGAGTTCGCAGGATTGCTCCATACTTGCATGTGTTGACTACAACACTCCCAAAACATACTACTGGCCTGGTAATTTGGAAATTTAAGAAATTGCCAGTAGTCTGTGTGGAAATGTTCAAGTATGTAAAGTCTGCAATCTACTATGGGGCAGGTATAGATGTGAATGTGTCCTCTCTGCACAGCGGCAGTTAATTAGTTGTGGGATACTGTGGATAATGCCATTACTATAGAAATTGGCCTTTGTTGGGACACCCTCACAGTGCAAATAGCCAGTTGGACCTTCCACATCTTTGAAAATGAGCTAAGGGGTTTGGGTTTTCAAAGGTGTCTTTAAAATGTTTTGCCATTAATAAAAACACTTCTGGCATTAAATTCTGCAAATGGTTTTTAAGCTTAGGTCAGCAGTTACAGCACTGGGGTCAAGAGTTTGAGAGCTTGATTCAAAAACCTGCATTAATGTCCTGAATTTTAATAAAAAAAAAATCATGTGGGAAAGAAAATGTTGAGTAGCCAAATGTAGGACACAGGAGCCAAAGCAGGATGGGTGCATTGGAAGGGGAATGACATTTCCAGTGTGGATAAAGATTGATATGTAGTGTAGTGGTAGGCCATGTCCAGTGATTTGGGTGAACATAGGTGGATACATATACTCAAAATATTTATTGACACGTTTTCTGCAATTAATAGAGAACTCACTTCTTGTGATCTCCTGACAGAGTTCAGCAAACAACTGGGGCTGACGGCGCCGGAGATCATTCCAGCACCTCTGGAGCTGGACGATGGTCCTGCTGAGATTGTACCGCAGGCGGAGACGTCTGCGGATCCTCTCATACGCCTGGAGTTTGATCTCATTAGACACATAACGGCCCAAGGGTACATTGTCCATGGCTGCAGTGAGGCACCTTAGCTCCCTGCGAGAAAAAATAGCTGCCCTCATTTTGCCATGTCCAAAAAAATTATTTTTTACAAAATGGAGGACTCAGCGTTCTGATTGGTTCTCTGAGCACGTATGGGCGTGCTCACGTCTCACGCGGATCTGTCAGACACCTGTGTGTAATGGTTGCCTTTCCCACCAAGAACATGGCACCCATCGCGGATGAGACGAGTAATCTATGCTTTGCAGTGAGGAAACATTACTGTACACCTGGCTTCTCAATTAAATCAGTTCTTTCATCCCACATGTCCTTTCTCTTCTCCTGCAAATTAGCAATATCACTGAGCAGGCTCTGGCATACTGTGAACAGGACAGTTATTTGGCCCAGAGATTTGACCCAACAGGTGTCAATATTGTTAATGCCAAATGAGCCTACCTGGAAATGCATGTTATTGATGTGTTTTATTGAGACTACACATACAATTACCCATTAGGCATAAGTGACCAATAGGCAGTCTCATACTAACAAAAATAAACAACATACAGTGTATCTAACCAATTGTAAGCATCAAATCCAACCCCAGTGTGGAACTGAGCTCAGAGATACTATGGGAATGTGTACCAACAGAATTTATTAATAGTGTTAGTGTGGGCTAGGCCACACACTCTAGGGGGACATGGGGATAGTAAGTAAATCTTACACCATATAGTGTCAGTTTTGCCCTGGTGGTAGTTTAGTTTGGCTGCTGTCATCACAAGGTGTTTGAAAAGCCATTACCCTACTACAAATGTATACTCTATTTCAAAGTAAAACTGTTCAAATGTTTGGGGAGGGCTTTGCCTACCTGTCATTTGGATTGGAATAGCTGTCTGATTTGGTGCATGCAATTTTTGGACTCTACATCAAGTGGTGTTATGGTTGTGCATAGTTAACATTAGCCCTCTTGGTAGTGCTTTCCTTTACAAATCACAGTGTTTGTTGGTCACAGGATGGCCATGCAGACATAGCATATTCCTAGCCTATTAGGTACTTAGTCACATCCAACTCTGCTTATTGATTGAATATAATTCTAAATGCACCTTTGTGTCAACCACTATGTTTGGCCTGGGGTTTTGATTCTCACTACAGATTGTGTGCCAGTGTTCAGTACTTACTGCTTGCCAATCTGGAGTATGGTCACTCTGCTGCATGAGGAGAATTACATTGTGGCCTCAGAGTGGTATTATGTGTCACACGTTGAAAGTATTTGCGCTACCACACATGATAAAGCAGGCATTGGTCTTACTCTACACAAAATATGTCCAACATAGAAATTATTCACACACTACTTGCAGATATTCCCAACATGATTGTGTTTTAAGGTTAGCTTTTTGCAAGCCCCATTAGCAATGTGAATGCTAGTGCAAAATAACCAATTCTTACACCCCAATTCAATATGAACATTTTAGTTCACATCCATAATACATGTACCCCTGAATTTCAATGCCACAAAATACACAATATGACAGGTGTGTGCAAACTAAAAACCTGATATTTCACATATTACTAGGCTTCAAAGTGTGTATATATGTGCTGCTGCAAAGGAACATTGCATGACTGCACCAATACACAATATAGCTTAAGTGTAACACCTAACAGTTCTGTCCAAAAGGGAAATACAAAATTATGTGAAGACCAACTCCAACATCTGCAGAACTTGTATCTGACACAAAGACCTTTGCCTTGAATCAGTGGACTTTGTGTGTAGCATTTGTCTGTGGCCACAATTCCAAACAAAGCTGTGTGAGTTGCAAGTGTTTTTTGGGCCTGTTGGTTTCAATAGGTCCTAGTCTAGGAAGTGTGGCAGCCAATGCCATCAACATTTAAGAAACAGGTGTTTTGGTCATCTCTATAAGTGCACAGACCACATTGAATGTGCACAATACCACATTCTAAAACGTGCAACACCTAAAGAGACTATACTAAATACACAAATATCTCTAATATTAAAGGTTAAAACCACAACATATAGTGTGAATTCAGGGGAGGGCCATTATGTGGCTAATGCCCCAAAAACCAAACATGCCATCAATATATTGAACAAGTAGACATGTGCCTAAACATGCCCCAAAGGACTATGTATGGATCCTTGTGTATGACAATACAAAGCACAGCAGTATAGTAGTCAGCAGAATACATAGCAAATAAGACAGTGGTCTGTATGCCCAAGTTACTTGCATCAAGAGTAGACAATCTGGGCAAAGTCAAGAAACATAAGCAGCATTGGAGAAATACTTCAACGTGTAGTGACACACGAACTGCTGAACACCAAAAGGCACACCAGCTTGGCCTGTTAAATGTAAAAACAAAACATTGCTTCAGCAAGATTAGCTCACATACAATGTATAAGAATGTACATAGTATATGCCTTGGTGCACATGAAGGTGTCCCCTGTAATGTAACCTGGAAAGTGTCTTGTAAGGTTCAACACATTAAACTTCATACCACAGATTCATTCTTCCGCGCACAACCTCTCCTCATGTACAACCATATCTCTTACCACTAATATAAGACACCGACAACTTCAGCTTAAAAAAGGTCAGTTTATTAAATATATAAACCTGGTGGGGCAAGAGCACTTGCTTTCAGATAACTAAATAAAAGCTAAACCAAACAGTGTACGGTCCCCCGGCCTACGACTGACACCGGGACCTAGTCCCTTACGATTGGCCGGTGCTAAATCTGGCGTAATAGTGACCACATCAATTCAGGGCTCACGAATGAATTGCCATACAATGCAGAACACAGGGTCCCTGTAACGGGTAACCACGAACCAAGATGCTTCGAAGTATGTGGTGGCATTAGCCAATCAGCGATAGCACCGTACACCCTAGTTGCCAACTGCAAGGGCTCTCCTGCCAAGCTGATGACCTTAAAGGGCAGCCAGCCCACCACCAAGTGACCTAATTACCTCAACCAAAGACAACCCAATCTGCTCTATAAACAAATTATTTTGTCTATATAGATGAACTTTTGCAGCCGCGATCAGGGGATGAGGAATAACCACCCCCCCCCCCCCAGGGACTGCAACGTCTTGCTCGCCATTCTATTGGCTTTTGAAAGCAGCGTTTTCATAATGGCCATTGATATGGGGGACCTCCACCTAAGCCTAGGTATAATATTAGACCAGCATATGCGCACTTGCGGCCAGTAAGCCTGAATAGAACGCAGATCTTCTCATTACTATAAAGAGATCAAGGGACTTCCCCTTACCCAAATCATTACCCCCTAAATGCAACACTAAAATGTCTGGTCTTCCTTCACTACACTCCAATTTCTTCAATAAAGGAATAAGAGCACTCCACTGCATACCCCTATAACCAAACCATTTAATTTGAAACAAATCAGGTATCTCTGAACCTCTTACCTCCCTATCGTGCCTGGATGCCCAGTACACGTAGGAATGACCTACCACCCATATCTGTCTCTCTCGATCCGATGCACCTGTAAATAAAATCTGCATTAATACCAGATCGCATACCACGATCTTCCTGCTCCATTAACCACAACTCAAAACTCCTTTACCGATCCTCAGAGATAAACCTCTTACCATCTGCTTACCAGTCCAACACCAGCTCCATATCAACCGTAAACTCATATCATATGCAAGATCATTCTTACATGAATACAGCGACAAACCTTAGAATATTAGAAGCCTAAAATAACAGTAAAGTGATAAGGGGTTTAAACTTTGACCCAGGTGGAGGTAAACACCCAACCATTCATGGAGGCGCACCACTAATCAGGCCTTGATCCAGAAAGGATGAGAAAAATCCCTCCACGTCCCCACTAAAAGCGACGAGCAGCGGAGGCCTGGGCTAACGTACAACGAAGGGGCCTGCTAGCTTAGCTCAGGTCTAATATATTTCTTATAAGCATTGGACTTCCATCTACCTATAGATTTAATTACAGATATTGACGCTCCCCTCCCAGCGGCTGCAGTAGCTGCCCCAATCCGAAATGAGTGGGTACCATACAGCTCTGGGTTCAAACCATCATGCTTAAGCGTAGCTTTAAGTACTGCATTGAACTGAAACTTAGTCAATGGAGCCCCATACGTATGTATCAACCATGGCTCAGATCCACTGGGTCAGACCCCCTCCAACTTAGAGCATAACATGACCGCACAGATACTCTGGTCCTCGTGAGTTTTTAATCGACATCCAATACCCTTTGCTCATTTGATCTGTCTTTGATCTGAGAATCTTACAAGAGAGGACATTATGTGCAAGCAAAACATGCCTAGCCACTAGTGCATTACCGATAACATGTTTAGAGGGGGAAACCAATTCGCTAACTCTGAACGCACCAAAAAAAGTCCAAGGGAAAATGCAGTACTAAACAGAGTTTCATAATCTGACTTTGTAACACTAGCCAGCGCAACCATCAACTGCCTCAATAGACTCGCATCTATAGGCCTACGATGATCCTCGACTGATGGCTGCTCCCCCGCCCACCCTCTCATGGCCTTTGATATAAGAAAACCCTTTGTTACGTCATTAAACCCATATAATTGGGCCATAAAGGAGATGCCCGCTAACACGGAGGACATAGCCACCTTAGATAAACCCTACTTGAAACGTTCCCAAATGAAAGCGTCCATATCCTCTTTCTGACCTCCATCTTGTCGACCCTTTGATTCCAGAAATCTACACCACTGCTGCCAGGCTGCATGATACACTCTCCTGGTAGAAGGGGCCAACGATCTTACAGCTAGATCTTGCAAGCCTGTTCGACAATCTGCCAGATAGGTGGGGGACACGGGGAGCCAGTGAGCTTAGCCGGAGGAGCCAAAGTTCCAAACCTTGTCCATTGAAAGTGCGATAAGGCATCTGCTATGTTATTGTCTACACCTGGGACATGCCTAGCGCTAAAAGTGATGTCCTTGTCCAGGCAACGCAGTACCAAATGTCTTAGTAAGGCTATAGCAGGAGGAGATGAAGAACTCTGCTTATTGATGCATTGCACCACCCCCAGGTTATCACACCAGAAAACGACTTGTTGACCTACCAGCCTATCAGACCACAATTCCACCACAACCACGATAGGAAAGAGTTCCAAAACCAGCAGGTTTTGAACTAACCCTCTAAGCCACCATAAATCGGGCCACAATGCAGCACACCACTCGCCGTCAAAGTAGGCTCCGAAGCCTGTTGAGCCCGCTGCATCAGTGAGCAGATTCACCTGCTCGTTAGAAGCGATGGGACTGGGCCAAATACGAATCCCGTTAAATTTAACAAGAAATGACAACCAAACGCGCAAATCCTCCCTAATTTCCTGCGACAGTGTCACCCAAGCATGACGACAAGTGAAACCAATGATTGCAATTTGCAGCTTCCGGCAGAAAACCTTCCCCATAGGTATTATTCTGCACGAAAAGTGACCCCAAGAGACTGTATGCTCCGCAGCTTCAGGGACCTAAACCGCATGGTCATTTGAATTAAAGTCGCCAGCTTGTTAACTTTTTTCAATGGCAACCGACAACATCCCTTAACCATGTCAATCTCTATGCCAAGAAAAGACAGGCAGGTCATAGGTCCCTCAGTCTTGTCCTGAGCTACTGGAACCCCTAAAACTGAAAACAAATACTGCGCATCACGCAATACGCTGGAGCAAACTGGGGAATTGGCCGGCCCCATGAAAAGGAAGTCGTCCAGGTAGTGAGCAATACCTGGGAGACCAGATCCCGCCTGCACACACCAGTGAAGGAAGGAACTGTACTTTTCGAAATAAGCACAGGAAATAGAACACCCCATCAGGAGGCATAAGTCAACATATACACCATCCGGAAGCCTAAAGCCCATATAACGGAAAGACTCTGGATGCAGGGGCAACAACCTAAAAGCCGATTCTATGTCTAGCTGTGCTAATAACGCCCCTTCCCCGAATGATCTAACCAACTCCAATGCCTCCTCAAACGACTGATACATCACTGAACTATCTTCCGGGTCTATAGCGTCATTAACTGAACCTCCCTGGGGGTGCGACAGGTGTTGTATCAATCTATACTTCCCCGCTTGTTTCTTTGGGACTGCGCCTACTGGTGATAACACGAAATCTGCTAATGGAGACATTTCAAATGGGCCTGCCATGCGACCTGAAGCCACTTCTTTTAAAACCTTCTCTAACAAAATCTCGGGAAAAATATAGGCAGACCTCAAATTCTTTGTAGCCTGGGCACACACAGCACCCTTGATAGGTAAACTAAAACCATAACTAAATCCTCTAAATAAAAATTCTGCTAACTGTTGGTCAGGGTGAAGGCGTAACCGTCTGGTCAAAGCCTGCACGTTCACTGGTGAACGTGCTTTACTGCTTAGCACCTGATGCCTGCCCTCCTCTGCCTGCCCCTTCTCTAATCCTTGTGCAATCCCATGCCGGGTGAGTCTCTGCATAGGGTGCAAATGTGCTTGTATTTACAAGCGACTCCCCTTGTACATGTACCGCTATTGAACACAAAGCATTTGTTGCGAGCGGGAAAGGAGGCCCCCTGCCTCCCCAGCCCTGGAAACCTGGGTACAGTGTTAATTCTCAACTCTCAGACTGAACGTCTAACCATATCCATCCATGTTTCAACATCCTTGGTACCAAACGGGATGTCCCTCCTACCACTTAACCTTTCTCTGAACACTTGATCATACTCCCTCCAAATAAACGGTGCGTCTTACTCATACATTACCGTTATCATATGCAGATAATGCAGAATATCACGCATGGCATCCGGTCTGGTTTCCATATATACCGCGGCAAATGAGCAGAAACCAGAAATCCACTTGGTAAACGTTTTGTATGCCTCCTCACCCATACCTCCCTTACCTGCCGCTTTCGCTAACTCTTTTTTAGCACGCCCCGTGATTGCAAAAATGTCTACATAAAAACCATTGTTTATTCGGTCCCTTATGCATGGCCTAATACCAGAAGTAAGACCTGTGTTTGCGCAACGCACCTTGTCACTGCCATCACCTCCTTCTTCATAAGCGGGTACTGCGCCTCCTGAATTCCTAAAACCTTTTGCTCCGTCAAAATGCTGCTGCTGCAACACTTCATGAGCTTGCGCGGCCCTGCTTCTTTTTGATTCGTTGCTACCCGAGGATGACATGGGATAACTACATGCATGATCTACCGGAGTAAAACAATTTAAGTACTCACCACTGCTTGCTGCTTCCTGCCTGGACGCAGGCGACGCCTCCCTGGTTCTGTGCGGCATAGAAGTATTACCTTGTGCACCCGACACCAGCAGAAATGCACTCGTCTCCTGGCATGCTCTGTAATACTGAATGACAAGTCATATCAACAGCGGGACTGCTCCCCTGCAAATTCACCCCCGCACCCACCCCCCCATTGTCAGTACCGAGACCTTGACCCGGGAATGGCGCTAAGTTGAAACCAGGCGACATTGGGGATTGGCCGGACAGTGTCTGTGATTGACAGGCAGAAGTCTGCATCATTTGAAGGTGGGCACTATGTACGGTAGAGGATATCGTTCCAGCGTAGGGGGTAGGCAAAGACATGGGGAAATTAGGAGGGGGTAAGGGGCAGACCATTCCCCAATGGCATCACCTCTGAGCGGCATTCTTTGTTGAGACTGTCTGCGTAACGGGACGAAACTCTACCTGTGTGGGCTTGGGAAATGAGCAACGTAACGGTAGGTAGGAACCGGGACCAACTAATGTCTGAGAAGGCATATACCATGTATGCGGTTGGGCCTGATTATGAAACACATTTCCAACGGGACCTAGCTGTGGGAACCTTGTCCCGTTACTATGCCAGCCTGTCATGTGAACCTGAGGGATGGGCTGGGGAGGGGGAACGGGGTAAATGAGAAACCGCTAACATCCTGTGAGAATAAAGGAGACATTCCCTCTGCTTGAGAGCTAGAAAAGGGGGCTGTGTGTTAAGAGCTGCCCTATCCCTGGCCTGATTCTGAACATAACTGCCCTGTGATTGTACATTTTGGTTCAACCTGGGGTCAGGCATCTGAGCAGGCAAAATAAGATCCCTTACAGCCTGAGACACAGCGACTGGCGGTGGAAAACATACCAGAGACATAAGAGGGGGGGGCGCTGTTGGGCCTCGTGTTCTGCGGCTGCATCTGCCTCACAGTCCCTACTTCTGACCTGGCATATGATGGGCAGACTTTTACCCTGGTGCCTTTGAGCCACAGGCCTCTGTTCTCTCCCCCCCACCCTTGAAGGGTTAATAGTGCGTCCTCTATTGTATTCAGCAGACCGAGCAAACACAGGAGAGGGAGACCCTCTCCTTGCCACGCTCTGTCTGACCCTGTCTGGAGCTGTAACGCCGGAGACTGGCTGCACAGCCTCTCTGGCGCATGCGCCCTCCTATCAATGGCCGCCGTGGTTGCGCCCTTCCCCCCTGCTGAACGACCGCGGTGGGAAGAGCGTCTAACCCTTTCACTTCCCCGCCCGGCCGCACAGTTGCTGCGCGCTTCGCCCCGCTGCTGCCTCGGCGTGCAGACAGTGTCAGCGCCGGAGAAAACAGCGGGCATCTGGGCTGCAGAGGAAGCGGGGGGGACATTGCGGGAAGGAGAATCAGCTCCCTCCGAGAATCTAGAGGGGGCAGGGGCACTTCTCTTCGGGCGGGACATGTTTTATGGGCAAAATACACTATGCAGGGAAAGAATTAGGCGAGGGAAAAGATAAAGGCAAAATAGAGAAATAAACTTATTGGGAGTAATGGGAAGAAAAATAAACTGAAATAAATGGCGGTAAAAGTAGAGAAACAGCAGTAAATACAATCCCACTGTCTATATAAAGCTCAAATTCCCACCACTACCGCAAAAACAGCTAGAAACAGTTGAAACACAAAATGCAGCTACTCAGCCTGACACAGCTATTCCCTGGGGATTTCTGCTATGGATGAGACCCAGCATCCTTTGCGTGAGAATATATGGGCACAAAAACCTAAACACTCCCACAGGATTCTATTGGCTGGAGATAGCCAACAACTTAACCCTCAATGGGTAAGTGCTATGCTTCTGAACATGTGGATAAGTTTAAGGACGTTTGGCTTTATGTGCCTCACTTCACATACTCTAATACTGCCTTGTGAGTTTTTCCTATAGCTTGATTTAGCTGTGTGTTTTGCATCATTTGTGCCTTGAAAGTCCCACCACAAAATAAAGCTACAAAATGTGCAAATTGCCTATTGTGCACAAGCCACAGCACAAATGAACCTCAAAGTACTGTTTTTGTGACAGTAAAATTTCAACCAGCAACAACCCTTTACGTTAACATATTATTCAAAACACTATAGATACTTTCATTCATCCACTGCATTTCCCATGGGCACATCCTCCCAAACATTGGGACAGCTGGTGTTCCATATTAATCTACATCATTTGTACACAAAATTAATTCTTGCCAAACCTCAATAGAGAGTGATATTGGAAGGGAGATTTTGCAACAGGTGCCTATAGTACAGGAGCAGTTATCTAGGTAGCAAGTGACCCAGAAGAGACCTGTGTATAGATGGACAATGGAGTGAAGGATGTGTAGGGTGTTAATCAGTGTCCAAAGCAGCAGAGAGTTACAATTGAATGAGTATCTCCAAAACATTCTACATAATAATTGGGGATAATACATTTACAGTAAGCAACTGAAACATTAAAACTATTAACACAACTCCTTTCTAAGCATTGCTTAGAAGTGTAGCAAGGCAGCTCATGCAGGAACCCATAATGCCTGTCTTCTATGTTTCAAATATCAGATAGAAAGCAAATAACCTTGGGCCAATTTAAAGTAACAATCATTGCCTGTGTTTTGTACACCTGTAGTTTTAAGCATTAAAATCTACAATATGTAATCTTAACTGTAACACAAGTCCACAAATGACATAATAGGACCATAAATATATACTTACAAGCTGAAAAAGCCTACAAGTCCATGTCAGTTGCCTTCTGGATGCAATGGACATTTGCAATCCACATTAATTAATTATTTTCAGGTGAGCCAGACATGTCCCAGCCAAGGCCTGTTAGTACACAAAGGAAAGCCTTTAGTTTTGCTATAAACACAACAATCATTGTTTATACTGTTCTGCCTATAAAAGGCACATCTGATAAGATCCATAATTCCACACACAGGCCTTCCAGCAGCATTTCAATTTAGCAGAAATCAAAGGTACACTTTTGATTCCCTCCCAAGTATCTGGTCCCAACATTTGTATTTGTTCCTTAAAAAGAAAAATCCATTAATATAAATCCCAATACATTAGTTTGTGTGGACTGACAGATAGTACCCAAAGTGTGAAAAACCATTTTTGATGGGTTTTTTTTTACCTTGCAAATCAATGTTGAAGGTTAGGTGTCCAGGCTCCACATTTTCGTGAGGGCTGGGGATCTGTGGAATAAACATGCACCATGGCAATTTGGCTATACCACATAAGAGTATAAATAATAGGTATAAGACTGAAATGCTTCACAACACCACACCCCTAAAAAAAGATTACAAATAAATAGTCAAATTAGACACATTAAAATGCTCATTAAACCTGCAATACAAAATGCACTGTTACTGTGTAACATCAAACATCTTGAAAACATTTAAAGTGCCTATAACACAGTAACTTTAAATAACACTCAATACAAATAAAATGCAATTAAGGAAACCAGCAAAACACAGAACTATCTATTGCTTTTTAATCTAACAAACTTTTAGTGTGCATGAGGGTGTATTTTATAGGTGATTGTAATGAGCTAAGTATATGCAGGTGTATAGGCCAGGTATCAGCTGACGAGATCTGATGCTGGGTCTATGCAATGGTGGTTATAAGTAACTCTCTTTTATTTTATACTGATTAAAACAAGTTTGTGTTTAGTTCTTATAGTATAAATATCTGATATTCATTAGACTACACATTGCTTTCTTGATTTTCACATCAACAAACATGATCCTTTCTGTCTGTTACTAAGAAGGTGTGTTCAAGTGTTCAATTAATTCTGTTGAAGGACATTTTTGTGTGCAAATAGTTCATGTGCAGTTTGGTGTGGGTGTTTCTATCTGAACTATACCTTAGTGGCTAAAGAAACGAGCTGTCAATGAGAAGGTAAAGAGTTTGAACCCCGAATGAGACCTGTACGTGGCTTAACTTTGTCTCTTTCCATGTTTCACTTTATCTATTACACTCTGTAATTTATCTAAGAGTGCTTTAGTATGTTTTAGTGTGTAATATGCATGTTGAACAGTGTGGTCAGCTACAACAGAGAAAAGCAGTTGGTGCAAATTACTTGATTGCAAAGACATAGGAAATCTCTACTGGCAAAAGTGGAGAAACCTAAGTGTCCAAAATCACCTTAGAGACAAAGGAATAATTGGAAGTGCTAGCAATATTATTATACTTTGGGTTTGTATTAATATACATGGCTACATTTCAATATGCAGACATTTTCACTCTGCATGTACCAAATCTGTATGTGTTTAATATTTCTAAGTATTGGCCTTTTAACAAAGTTTTATGAAAAACAACTTATGATTGAAGTAGGTGGTCAGTTTGTAGTTCTATGACATTTCCTTGACATGTTGTTTTCATCACTTGTACATTGGCGTAGCAGTTACCTATTTTACCTTGCAAGCCTGCATGTGTGAGTTCAAGTCCTTACCAATGCTCTTGTCTCTGAGGGATCATTAATATGCTTGTCATATTTGTGTTGATGTTAAAAGTGTTCCTGGTTAAAGTTGCATATATCATGTGTGTAATTTGCAAAAATTTAATATTTTTTCTTTTGCTTCATAGTGGTTTTGCATGCAAAAGCACCCTCAACAAGTGTCACATTATCCATTTCACATTGACAGTAATTAGAATGGTGGTTGTGGTGATTGTAAAGAGAATTAACATCAATATTTATGCGAACGTTGACTGTTAGTGCTATAAAAAAAAAAAATTTTTTTTAAATCATGCACGCTGCACTCCATTCCGGAAGCCACAATGAATGGGGAATGGAGTGTGCACTCCATTCTGGAAACTCATGAATGGGGAATGGAGTGTGCACTCCATTCTGGAAACTGTCATGTATGGGGAATAGAGTGTGCACTCCATTCTGAAAACTGTAATAAATGGCAAATGGAATGTGCACTCCATTCTGGAAACTGTCATGAATGGGGAATGGAGTGTGCACTCCATTTTGACAGCCGGAATGGATAGGGAGTGATAGTAGAAAATATATCTGCCTAGCATACCAAACTGCAGTGTAGAGGCCTATAAAAGCCAGGCCTCTTTACTGAAGAGGCAGCAAGCAGCATAGTGCGCTATATTATATATATATATATATTTTTTTTTTTACATTTGTAAATAAAATTCCAAATATTAATATGTGTGTTTGTTTAGCATATTTTTTTTTAATTTTTCATATGCAGAGTATGCTTCTAAAGGCTTTTAACAGTTGTTTGCGCTAGGTGTTTTGGATTTAAATATGACCCTGGCCTTCCTTAACTTTTGTGAAAGATTTGAGACAGGAGTGACGTCAGTTTCACTTAACTGCACAGAGGGAACACCTACTCTTCTCAAGTGAAAAAGCATAACGCCTACCTTACTAAAATGATATCTCATCTCCGCCCAGTCCGCGCCTACTCTACGCCCATTCCCATCCCTTTGTTCTCAAGTGGTCAGCAGCCATCTCAAATATATTTGCATTGGACTTTTAGATTGCGTTGACTTTGAGAGTAGTATCTGCCGTGATTGCGTAGCGTATGTGCTGTTTTGCGCACCTCAAGTGTCGTTTCGCGCATGCGCAGAACCAATTAGCAGATGCGTATGCGTTTGCGTTCCTTGATGAATCGGGCCCTAGAAGATCACCAAAAGTCTCTACTGGATACACTTAGACACTTTGGACCTGCCTGATGCATTAAGGAAAGTTAGGCAAATAAATCTTCTCCTGAACAAACCATGTTACAATGCAAGTGGTGCAAGTTAGTTTATTATTTTGCACATAAGATAAATACTAGCTGTTTTCTCGTGTAGGACACAAATACTTGATGGCTTTATTTTTACACTGAAATTTAAAATGAATCTAGGACATGTCCTACTCCAACTATAAATCTGCCAGTATATTTTAAATTTACCTCCCCCTCCAATGCAACACTGTTCAAAGTTACTCCTTTTTTGCTTTACTTTCCTTAATGAATCAGGCCCTTTGTTTTTATATATTTGGCTACACACTTGGGTTAAGGAGTATTATTAATTTTTATACATCCACGGTATTACACTATGTTGTTTTTATGGTTTTTTTGTCCACATGTTTACAAATTAAGGACATCTTGGAAGTAAGGAAAAAGAATCATCTGACACATCGCAACAATGGGGAATAAGTATTTTTTTTATTAAGTTTTGTTTACATGTTAAACTTTAAGGTTTCTGGCAGCGTTTGAAATTCCTTTTATTTGCTCTTGCTTCATATTAATACCTTTTTGAAATGTGGTGTGATTTCTAAAGTTAGCTCAGCTGCAGTCAGTTATGAGAATGCATACACATATATTTTTTTCAGAGAGAAAAGCAAGAAATTAGGTACAAAGTAGAGCATGTGAGGAGTGAGAGATCAGGAGTTTGGACAGACAGATAGGGGAAAGGAACACATGGAAGACATAAGGAAGAAGTGAGTAAATACAGGAGAGATATTAGAGATATTAAGAAAAGGTTAGGTAACACAGGAGACTTGGGGGAGAGGTGGAGGGAGAGATGAGAAAAGAGGGACAAAGGGTAGATAGTCTTACATCATTTAATATGTTTTATAATATACCATATAGTGTTAAAATCCTAAAATTAATTTCACACTATCAAAATCCCTGAAGCTTCTAGAGGCCTAGGTGGCTCCCAGGCCCCCAACATTCTCTTCACATTTCCACACCAGCACTTCTAAATTCCCACTTTGACCACTGATGTGGGCAGTATATATATTTGTGTTAATGCATTATAAAGGCAGTTAGTGTATCTATGTTGATTCGCGTGTGAATATGTTTGACAGTTACATGATTGACATTTATATGGTCGACACCATAATCTAGACATAGTTGGAAAGTAAAAAATAATGACATCGACAGTATTATTATACAGTTTGAATGCAGACAGTATTCTTTGTTTGGCAATTCAAATGTAGACATATTATTAGGTTGACAATAATATCCCTAAACCTATCCCTAACACTAACCATATAATACTGTCTATATTTGAATTGTCAACCTAATACTGTCTATATTAAAACTAGAGATGAGCGCACTCGGATTTCTGAAATCCGAACCCACCAGAATGTCACCGATCCGAGTCGGATCCGAGACAGATCCGGGTATTGGCGCCAAATTCAAATCTGAAACCGAGGCTATGACTCATAATCCCGTTGTCGGATCTCACGATACTCGGATCCTATAAATTCCCCGCTAGTCGCCGCCATCTTCACTCGGGCATTGATCAGGGTAGAGGGAGGGTGTGTTAGGTGGTCCTCTGTCCTGCTATATCTCGTGCTGTTCAGTTCTGTGCTGTGCTGTTTTGTGCTGTGCTGTGCTGTGCTGTGCTCTGTCCAGTGGTGCTGTGTCCTGTGCTCTGTCCTTCTGAGTTCAGTGGTGCTGCTGGGTCCTGTGCTGTGTCCTCTTCAGTCCAGTGGTGCTGTGTCCTGTGCTCTGTGCTTGTAAGGGCATAGTTATTTTCCCAATATTCCCAAGTGTTTAAAAAATAAAAAAAAGTTATTTAAAAAAATACAAAAAACTAATTTAATTTTTTTTTAATTACAACAAAATTTGCACAACCAATCCTGCAGTATAAGCCCATTGGTACTGCAATATTACCAAGTTCACACATTTAGCAGTAAAAGTCCAGTGGTACTGCAATATTACAAAGTTCACACATTCTGCAGTATCAGTCCAGTGGTGCTGTGTCCTGTGCTCTGTCCTGCTGAGTTCAGTAGTGCTGCTGTGTCCTGTTCAGTCCAGTGGTGCTGTGTCCTGTGCTCTGTGCTTCTAAGGGCATAGTTATTTCCCCATTATTCCCAAATTTTTAAAAAATAAAAAAAAAGTTATCAAAAAAATAAAAATTAAAAATTAAAAAAATAAATAATTATAACCAAATTTGCAAAAACAATCCAGCAGTATAAGTCCATTGGTACTGCAATATTACCAAGTTCACACATTCAGCAGTATCAGTCCAGTGGTGTTGTGTGCTGTGCTCTGTCAATTTTGAGTTCAGTGGTGCTGCTGGGTCCTGTGCTGTGTCCTGTTCAGTCCAGTGGTGCTGTGTCCTGTGCTCTGTGATTCTAAGGGCATAGTTATTTCCCCATTATTCCCAAGTGTTTAAAAAATACAAAAAAAGTTATAAAAAAAAATACAAAAAAGAATTAAAAAAAAATTAATTACAACAAAATTTGCAAAACCAATCCTGCAGTATAAGCCCATTGGTACTGCTGTTACCAAGTTCACTGATTCAGCAGTATAAGTCCAGTGGTACTGATATATTACAAAGTTCACTGATTCAGCAGTACAAGTCCAGTGGTACTGATATATTACAAAGTTCACTGATTCAGCAGTATAAGTCCAGTGGTACTGCTATTACAAAGTTCACTGATTCAGCAGTATAAGTCCAGTGCTACTCTCCTGTGCCACATATAATTTTTAAAGGCTTTGCCGAGTGTGTGTGTGGCTTAGGGGTACGCTCTCTTGTGCTACATATAATGGAAAACCAAAATTTGGAGGATAAAGTAGGGAAAGATCAAGACCCACTTCCTCCTAATGCTGAAGCTGCTGCCACTAGTCATGACATAGACGATGAAATGCCATCAACGTCGTCTGGCAAGCCCGATGCCCAATCTCCTAGTACAGGGCATGTTTAAGAGAGTTATGCTGTCAGCAACAACAACAAAACAGCAAAGAACTCTGCCTTCTAAACAGATGACATCACAAATCCCCAAGGCGAGTCCAAGGGTGTTGTTGGTTGTGAACCCTGACCTTCCCATCACTGTACGGGAAGAGGTGACTCCATCCAGCATTTGCAGCACGCCCTCTGCATATGCTGGAAGGATCACCCACAGTCCAGTTACAGATTTGGCTAATGAAGGTGTGAATGTTGTACACCGGGAGGAGGATATTGATGTAGGTGGCGCTGAGGAGGATGTTGATGATTATGATGCAGACAGATACCAAATTGCCTTTCTCAATTTCTATTTATATTCTAGATTATATAACGGCTGAATAGTTTTCTGTCTTACTCCTAGTGGAGAGGGGATCTGATGCAGACAGATACCAAACTGCCTTTGTCCATTTCTTTGTATATTTGAATTTCTAGTTCTACAGTCTATGCAGGCTGCTTTATTTATATTCAACTAAAAGTGTAGGGCGGGGGGGGGGGGGGGGCATAGATAGCCACCAAAGTAACGTGGTCCATTTAATTACACTTTCTAGCTCCACAGTCTGTGCAGCCTGCTTTTTTTATCTTCAAAGTATTTATATTTACAAGCCTTGCAATCTAAATTAACTAGAGGTAGTGACGTGGTAGAACTCCAAAAGGCAGTTTGGAAGCCCCTGTACAAACTGGCTCTATTTTTTAACTGAGTTGTCTCCCCTCCAGTGTGTACTCGGAAAGAGTTTTTAGTGCAGCGGGGAACCTGGTCAGTGAGCGGCGAAGGAGGTTGCTTCCTCACAACGTTGAAAAAATGATGTTTATAAAAATGAATAATCAATTCCTCAATGAAGTACAGCACTGCCCTCCAGACAGTACAGAGGGACCTGTGGTTGTGGAGTCCAGCGGGGACAAATTGATAATGTGTGAGGAGGAGGAAGTACACACTGTAGGGGTAGAGGAATCAGAGGTTGAGGATGAGGACGACATCTTGCCTCAGTAGAGCCTGTTTAGTTTGTACAGGGAGAGATGAATTGTTTTATTGGTGTGGGGGCCCAAACAAACCAATCATTTCAGCCAAAGTTGTTTGGTAGGCCTTGTCGCTGAAATGATTGGTTTGTTAAAGTGTGCATGTCCTATTTCAACAACATAAGGGTGGGTGGGAGGGCCCAAGGACAATTCCATCTTGGAACTTTTTTTTTTGCATTATATGACCAATCAACAGTCGTTTGCCATGTTCAAAAAGTAAAACCAAATTTAAACAAATTCAAGAAATTAAACGAAAAGTAAAATGCCCTGTCATAATTTAAAACAAGAGGGATTGACGTGCTCAAGAACTACTGTATTGTTGTTTATATTTTATAAACACTACACTTGAAAGCTTGAGTCTTGCAATGAAAAAGTAACTCTCCATTGCACGAATATTTGCAACAGGGACAATTTTAGGGTTAAGAAAGTCAACAAATAACACTTCGACGCTGTCTGTCTTTATAAACACTACACTTGGAAGTTGGAGGAGGTATTGTGGCCCCGGCACCAAATTTACTACCAGGGCCACTCCACTGTGCAGTCCATATTTAGGTGTATCAGATATTAAACAACGGTGACAGTTGATGCCCAATTTTTTAATTATATTGTTGGCGCTGTAAAAAATTGTGTTCCGGGGCACACCACACTACGCAGTCCATACCCTTTTTGGTGGAATTCTGACCCGTGGAGGGTTTTTTAATTATATTGTGGCCTCGGTACCAAATTGTGTACCGGGGCCACCACACTACGCAGTCAAGAAAGATAGTTGCGTATCATAGATAAAGTACATTCAGTGTTGTGTGGCAAATCGAAAAATATTCAAAATGCACTGTCATTATCAAAAACAAGAGGTTTTGACACGCTGAAACTCCAACATGTATATGATGGAGAGGATGGAGGAGCAGCCGTATGTGCAGTGTATTATATTGTGGTGGCCAGTGGCCAGTCCTCTACATAGTTCAGATACTATTTTTCGGTGTAATTCAGACCTGTTGAAGGTTTTCTATATATTTTTTAGTGTGGTGCCCAGTGCCCACTACTCTACGCAGTCCAGATACTATTTTTGGGTGTAATGCAGACCTGTTGAAGTTTTTCTATATATTATATTGTGGTGGCCAGTGGCCAGTCCTCTACATAGTCCAGATACTATTTTTGGGTGTAATTCAGACCTGTTGAAGGTTTTCTATATATTTTTTAGTGTGGTGCCCAGTGCCCACTACTCTACGCAGTCCAGATACTATTTTTGGGTGTAATGCAGACCTGTTGAAGGTTTTCTATATATTATATTGTGGTGGCCAGTGGCCAGTCCTCTACGCAGTCCAGATACTATTTTTGGGTGTAATTCAGACCTGTTGAAGGTTCTCTATATATTTTATTGTGGTGCCCAGTGCCCACTACTCTACACAGTCCAGATACTATTTTTGGGTGTAATTCAGACCAGTTGATGGGTTTTTAATTATATTGTGGGGAACACTCCTCTACACAGTCCAGAAAGATACCTCGTTGCAACGTTTTGTACTAAAAAAAAAAAAATATTGTGAGGTGTTAGGTGTTCAGAATAGCCTTTAAATTAGTGGAAATGATTGTTATTGAATGTTATTGAGGTTAATAATAGCGTAGGAGTCAAAATAAGCCCAAAAACTTGATTTTTACACTTTTTAGGTTTTTTTCAAAATAAATCCGAATCCAAAACCTTAAATCTGAACCATAACCTTTCGGCAGGTGTTTTGCGAAACAAATCCGAACCCAAAACATCGCGAAAATCCGGATCCAAAACACAAAACACGAGAACTCAAAAGTCGCCGGTGCACATACCTAATTAAAACTGTCGACTTAACATTACTGTCATTTCAATAGTCGACCTAATAACACAGTGGAGATTCAAACTCGACTTTTGAACTGTCAACCTAATAATATTGTCGACCATGTTAATTGTCGACCTAATACTGTCGTCATCTCAATGGTTGACTTAATGTTGTCGAGTTTCTGAATGTCGTCCAAATGAATGTTGGCAGTTAGTGTATCTTTGCCGATGCAATGAGTAGACACTATATACAGTATATCATTCTAAATACAGTATATAGGCAATACCTATGACACTCCCAATGCTCACTGAGTAAATAACTTTCATTAAAGCCCCTCCTGCAAAAGTTGGGTTCTAAATTGCAGTTGCTAATCAAGGCCTCCTACGCAAAGGCATTGATTTAAATTGTTTCATGCACATTTTCATATTCTATTAAACGTGCTTTGATCCTGATAGCCCGAAAAATAATATACCTTTTGGAATCTCTGATTACTCCCAACTGCCTTGCCTTTCTTTCCTGACTGGAAAACAAAAAGCAATTAAAAAAAAAAAAAAAAAGATTCGAGATAAAACATATCCCTTTTTCTTTCACAACTTCCTGAAGTTGGTTTCCTTGTCTTTGGGGAATCTACACTGCTAGAGTATGTAAGACTATCCATTGTAAATTTTATGAAGGTGTTTTTTTTTATATTTTTGGTATGGTTTACCTTATTAAATTGATATTATTAAAGTCATTTTATTGCTTACCAATAAAACACTGTCAAATGCGATTGTTGTGGTTCCAAAGCACAAAGATATTTAAATACAAAATATAGCAGGATTTGCAGCAAGCCATTAAAGTAAGTATATAAACACTGAATACATTGCATCTCCTCTAATGTTTTATCCAGGCCCACGATAAGGTAATCATGTCTGCTGTGCAGTCAGGCAAAGAGAGGGAGAACAATGGTCCAGCATGCTTATATGCAGCTTTAGTATAGAAAAACTACTGGTGATGTCATTATGTAAACAAGCATGATGTCTAGGGTCTTCATTGGCTCAGGGTTTATGATGTTCAAGTTGTCTGCTGATCATAGGCTAATTCAAAGGATTACACTGAGTAGGTGTGATCACCTTCCCCCAACAGCTGAAAACATGTGCTTCTCAAGGAAACTGACCCAAACCAGTTCTAAACAAAATTAAAAGTTTTAGGCTGCTGGTCTGATCACCAACCCACAGAACTAGATGACGGAGGTTTTCACCTATAGCAGCCGACTTTGCCTTAGAGCTAGTTGCGCTCACCGGTACTCAGATGCCCCCGGGACTTAGCTCCAGATGTAGTGTGGGTTGGTAATGCAGACAACAGCGGCAGGCCAGGAGACTGGGTAGAAAGCAACGGACAGACAAACGATAGCCAAGGTCAAGGGTCCCAGGCAAGCAGGGTAGTTAATAAACACGCCAAAGGTCGGGGTCACAGGCAAGCTAGCGGAGTCCAAGGTACAGGCCAAAAGGGTCAGGGTCACGAGCAAACAGGCAGAGTCCAAAGTCCAGACAGGGGTCATACACAGGAAATCCAACAGAGTATCCACAGGACAGGGTACAGCAAACAGGAGCAGGATAGTAAGAATGGGTCAGAAACGCTATAACCGGCAGTGAGGCTCAGTCCTCACTGCCTTAAATACATAGAGCAACCAATCAGGGCTAAGCCCTGTAACAATACACATGCCTGGACTAATTAATGAAAGCCACATTAATCAGCCCACAGGCTGGGGAGATTTCAGTGCCTGTGCCCGGCTGACCTGTTTGCCGGGGTGCGCTGTGCAGGGAATCGACGTCCGGACGTTGTCTTAGCAACGGTCGGACCAGATGGAGGAAGTGATGTCCCGGTCACTAAGGAGACGGCCGGGACGCTCAGCGGGGTAATGGATGAGGTTCCTAACAAAAAGATTGAATGATCAAAATGGCATTGTGTTTTATCTTCCATATCTATTGATCGCTGGAAGCCGAAAGTAGCGGTTTAGAGATGGTAATGTGCAGATCAAAATGACACTAAACATGATACATTTCCTATATCCTGAGACTTAGATACTTTTAATTTATTATCATTTTTATATAAACAATCTAATACATTTTACTAATAAATAAATGTGGATTGGAACCTTAATTAATGTGCTTTATTTACAAGTGTAAGTGCGAATGTAAATGTGTGTGTTATGAATCCGTGCAATTGCGTCATAACACGTGGCGTATTAATCGAAATCGCACGGTAAAACAATATTAATCAATTTGGTTTACTTCGTCCAATTATTTGACATCCACATTATCAAATAAAAAGCTATTTATTTCTATATGAGAAACCCTTATACTTCCACCCCAAGATGTAAAGATAGCAAAAGTATAAAAACAATGCATGCATACAATATTTATTTACTAAACTGCCAAACATAAAATTGTCCTAAAGATGCAACATTATATTTTTATTATTTTATTTAGTATTATATAATTTTTTTATAGAGCACTTTGTGAACACTTGTTTTAAAACATGGAGGGATTCTTTTCCAAGAGGAACCATACAGCCATCTAGTCCAGGGAGTGGTTCCTAGGGCAAGAATCATCCTTAGGATTAGGACTCATTCTTATTTTGAGCACTCTTCCTTATTTTGAGGAATTTTGGACTCTTCTGTCAAACGCCGGTCTTTTGTTTCCCCTGGCCGAGGATTGGCTGGCTTAACTGTCCGTCCTGCCCAGCACTGAGCGCCGAAATCTTCTCCTGTCAGCCGCCATCTTTTTTTTGGGTCTCCGCCTGTGCAGACCTGATTTCTTATATCTCCTCCTTTCCCCCATTTATTGGATACCCTCTCATTACCTTGAGGGTATTTAAGGCACCAGGTGCAAGTCTAGGGGGTAAATGTATTATACTCCGATTTTTTCAAGTTGCCGGAAATCGGCGACTTTGCAGCTAAAATTTAAAGCGGCGATGGCTTGTAAAGGCAAGTTTGCCTTTACATGCCGTATGTTACTAGAAAGTAAAGCTATGAAAAAAATAGGTACAAAAATATTGACTTGATTAGCAGGTGATGTGAAATACAAAAAGCAGTAATTTAAAAATGCAAGAAACTCCTACAACATTATACCCATGGAATTGCAGAGATGACATCTGTATACGTATTTCCTTTTTTATATGAATGGTATTCCTCTCTTGACTCCTCATACATTTTTTTTTTTAATAACTATTTTTTTTTTTTTTTACCAGTTACAGTATAGCGATATTGTATGACAAAATTTTCTCGGTAGCTTTGATTTCCTCCATTTGTGCACATTTCTTAACAAAATAAACAATGTCTGTGCATTGAAACTTGATGCATTTGTAGATATGGTCGCAATTAAAATGTTTGTACAGTGTTTGTTCATGTTTTGCATAGAAGATGAAATTACATCTGACATATTGTGTCATGGAGCCTGCTCATAACATGCATTTTAGCTCAAAAACATATTTAAAGGTCAACTTTATCTGCAATGTGCCCTGGTAATGCCTTATTAACCATGTGTGATATTCTATATATTTATATTCAAATTGAGTACTCCTGACTCCGACTTAGTAAAACCCCCACCCTGCCCGACATACACACACTTAAAGGGCCCCCAATCCCTTTCCCCAAGCAAAATTCTTCAGGCTTCAGAACGTGCTGAATTTTGAACAGAGTGAGCTAGGTTATTGAACCACAGTGTAATGAACAAGTGACTTATTGTCACTCACCAGACTGTGAGTGCTTCTTCCCGTGTGTTTAGGAACCGTGGCCGTCCACCATCCTGAGGGTCTGCGCATGCGCAGCCCTTTCAAACCCTTCAGTACCTGTTCCTTTAACTTAATTGGCTGATCAGTCAACACTCCCTATTTAAAGCACCTGCTGTCCATACCTCGTTGCCTGATCTTGGAGTCTCATTCCCCATGAGCCTCTGAAGGTGTTCCTGTGTTTCCTCGTGTATTCAGCGCTGCTGATTCCTGTGGTTTCCAGACCACTTCTACTCCTGTGGTTTCCAGACCACTTCAACTCTCCTGTGTTTCATCGTGACTGTTAGCTGATTCCTATCCGCTGCCTCCGTGCACTACAGTCTTCAGACCACTTCAACTCTGCTGTGTTTCATCGTGACTGTTAGCTGATTCCTATCCGCTGCCTCCGTGCACTACAGTCCTCAGACCTCTTCAACTCTCCTGTGTTTCATCGTGACTGTTTGGCTGATTCCTATCTGCTGCCTTCGTGCGCTACAGTCTTCAGCTCATCTCAACTCTCCCGTGTTTCCTCGAGACTGCTACAACTGATTCCTATCCGCTGCTCTCCGTGCTCAACAGTTCCAGCTCAGCTCTACTTTCCCGGGTTTCATCGTGGCTGCACCTGCTGGTTGCTATCCGCTACCTCCGTGTACCTGCAGAGTCCTGCTGACTGCTACTCCTCAGTTCTACTCGTGTCTGCAGCAGCTGATCCGCTCTCTGTGCTTCTCAGTGTTCCTGCTGGTCTCTACTCGCCAGTCTGCATCGGATCTGCGCCTCACTGCTTTCATCTCGTCTAGACCATCGCTACTCTTCAGGGTCCTCCAGGAGTCCAGTTCTACATACTACTGCTTCCTGAGTATTTGTTCCCCTGCTGGTCTACCTACCTGTGCGCTGCACCTACTTGATTACCGCTTCACCCTCCAGGGACTTCGCATCCTGCCGGCCTCCAGCCGTTCAGGTATCTCTGCACTCCTGTCTGACAGCCTGCTCCTGAACCACGGTATGCATACTTCTCATTGACTGTGCTGGTGTATTGCATATCTTGCTGGACTGAGTTGTTCTCCTCTGGAGCTTACTATCCGCTGAGACTTTTGCCATCATTGACTGTGTTATCTTTTGCCCGGATAGTTTCTATGACTTTGTATTATTGCAGTGCTGTTCAGTCATTACTATATTGTGCATGTCATTGTGGATCAAGTTCAAGGTGCCCGTGTATCCTCTGTATTGCAGTCTCTCCCCGTGCTCCTCCTCACATATATATTCAGTGGTACAACTTGCTAGAGGCAGACCACTGATTCCTGTTTCCAGTGTCACCTGTTCCAGTGTCCTCTCACATAGCAGTGGTACAACTTGCTATCGCAGACCACTGACTTCCCGGATACCTTCATCTGGATCCCATTCCTTCACCCAGACAGCGGTACAACTTGCTAAACGCAGACCGCTGACTCTCATCACCTCCTCGTTTCTGTTGGACATTCCTCCTCACTATAGCAGTGGTACAACTTGCTACCGCAGACCACTGACTACCCTCACGTGTCCTTTGTCCATTCAGTTCCTCGTGTATTACTACATATATATTACCAGTGCTGCTAGTCATAGACTTTCCCGAGCATCTCTATCATCTGCTGTCTCCTGTTCCGTGATCACCCCGCTTCCAGAGTACCATATTACCACCTATACTGCTCTGGTAAGCTTATCACCTGGTGATCCCTGGGTAAAGACTCCTAGTGCCCGTGACAGTAAGATCAGGCCATGACAGACCCAGATACGGAACCTACAGCCAAAGAGATGCTGCAGCATCTGGTCACCCGTGTGGAGCAACAAGATGCTCGCCAACAGCTGTTACTTCAATGCTACCAGTCGTTAGCCTCCCAAGGAACATCTGGACAGACCGTTACAGCTAATGTTGAAGCTCCTGTGCTTTCCTCCGTTTCCCCAGTGCCATCCCAGGTGTCTACAGCTCCCACGCTTCACCTGCCTACTCCGTCAAAGTACGATGGAGACCCCAAAACTTGTAGGGGTTTTCTCAATCAATGCTCAGTTCATTTTGAGCTCCAACCTCAAAATTTTTCTACCCATCGTTCCAGAGTGGCCTATCTTATTTCATTGTTTTCTGGACAAGCTCTGGCTTGGGCCTCCCCTCTGTGGGAGAGAAACGATCCTGTATTACAAGATAGTGCCAAATTCATTTCTATGTTCCGAAGTGTGTTCGATGAACCAGGTTGTGTGACCTCCGTTGCTTCCAGCATTCTTCGTTTACGTCAGGGTTCTCATACAGTAGGCCAGTACGTCATTCAATTTAGGATATTAGCCTCTGAACTTCAGTGGAACACTGAAGCATTAATTGCCGCCTTCTGGCAGGGGCTCTCCGATAAAATTAAAGATGCACTGACTACCCAAGAGCTTCCTACGTCATTAGAAGATTTGATCTCTCTTTGCCATCGTGTAGACATGAGGTTTCGTGAAAGAGAATCTGAGAAAACAACTTCAGTTAAAGCACCTCTTCGCTCAACCCCTCAATTTCGTCCAGCTTCACCTTCTGTGATTCCCATGGAGATAGGACGTTCCAAATTAACTTCAGAGGAAAGGAATCGAAGAGTAAAGAATAGACTTTGTATCTATTGTGCTGATTCCACACATATGCTCAGTTCTTGCCCTAAGAAATCGGGAAATGCCAGGCCCTAACTAGTTCTGGAGAGGTGAAGTTAGGGTCCCTGGAGTCCTCTCCATCTTCTACGAAATTAAAAGTCTGCGCTTTTGATGTTACGATTTCCTTTGCTACCAAATCCTTTGAGTCTCAAGCACTGATTGATTCTGGAGCAGCAGGAAATTTCATTTCTAAATCCCTAGTGAATCAATGGTCCCTACCAGTGATTACTTTGAAAACACCGATTACTGTGACTGCTATAGATGGATCACGTCTCATCAATGGTCTCATCACCCAGAGTACGTCTCCAGTAACGCTTCAGATTGGTGTGCTACACCATGAAGAGATTTCGTTTTTAATTCTTCCTGTTACGACAAGTCCGATTGTCTTAGGCCTTCCATGGCTTCAATGTCATTCTCCCCAGATTGACTGGCGCACTCCTCAAGTTACGTCTTGGGGAGCTGAATGTCATCATCGTTGTCTTTCTCAAGTCATTCCTCTTAAAATGCAGCAATCTTCCATCTCATCTTCCTCCCCGGGACTCCCTCCTCAGTATGCTTCATTTGCCGATGTTTTTGATAAAGCTCAGTCTGAACGTCTTCCTCCTCATCCTTCATGGGATTGTCCGATCGATCTTCTACCTGGCAAGACTCCTCCTAGGGGTCTGGTCTATCCACTTTCGTTACCTGAAACTCAAGCTACATCTGATTACATCCAGGAGAATCTCCAGCGAGGGTTTATTCGACCTTCCACCTCTCCCGCTGGAGCCGGGTTCTTCTTCGTAAAAAAGAAGGATGGATCACTACGCCCCTGCATAGATTTTCGTGGACTCAATGCCATTACTATTAAAAATCGGTATCCCATTCCGTTGATCACTGAGTTATTTGATCGCATCAAGGGAGCTCGGATCTTTACCAAGTTGGATCTTCGTGGTGCCTATAATTTAATTAGAATCCGGCCCGGTGACGAATGGAAGACAGCGTTCAACACCAGAGATGGGCATTATGAATATCTAGTAATGCCTTTCGGGTTGTGTAATGCCCCCGCTGTTTTCCAGGGCTTCGTTAATGAGATCTTTCGGGACTTGTTATATGTATGTGTCGTTGTCTACCTGGACGACATATTGATCTTTTCACAGGACCTGCCTTCTCATCACCAACATGTGGCAGAGGTCCTTTCCAGACTCCGGAAAAATTCATTATTCTGCAAACTAGAAAAATGTTCATTCGAGTTGCCCCAGATTCCATTTTTGGGGTATATTGTTTCCGGAGTTGGCCTGAAAATGGATCCAGAAAAGGTGAATGCTGTATTACATTGGCCCCAGCCAACTACTCTTCGTGCTATCCAGCGTTTTTTAGGTTTTGCCAATTACTATAGACGCTTCATTCAAGACTTCTCGTCCATTGCATCTCCTATTGTGGCCCTGACTCGTAAAGGGGCCAATACTAAGCAATGGTCATCCGAGGCCCTCCAAGCCTTTCAATTTCTTAAAGAGTCCTTCTCCTCTGCTCCCATTCTTCGACAGCCTGATGTGACACTTCCCTTCTTCCTAGAAGTAGATGCCTCTAATGTGGGCTTAGGAGCCATTCTCTCCCAACGCTCGGAGCAACAAAAATTCCATCCTTGTGCCTTTTACTCTCGGGGTCTCCTGCCTGCGGAGAAAAATTACACTATCGGGGACAAGGAGTTGCTGGCTATCAAAGTTGCATTAGAGGAGTGGAGATACTTATTGGAAGGAGTTCGTCACCCTGTGACGATTTTCACGGATCATAAGAACTTGTCATACCTACAGTCTGCCCAATGCTTGAATCCTCGTCAAGCAAGATGGTCTCTTTTCTTTTCCCGTTTCGAATTAATCATAACCTTCAAACCAGCTGCCAAGAACAAGAAAGCTGACGCTCTATCTCGAGCTTTTATGACGTCCTCTGACGTTGAAGAGGTTTCCAACCATTCTATACTAGACCCCAAATGTATCTCGCTGGCTGCTTCTTCCACTAAAGTGATACCATTTGGGAAGACCCTCGTGCCTCCTACTCTTAGGAGGAAAATCCTTTCGTGGTTCCATTCTTCTCGTTTTTCTGGACATGCTGGTGAACGCAAGACCTTTGAGATTCTCTCTCGAAGTTACTGGTGGCCCTCGATGAGGAGAGACGTCAAAGAGTTTGTTGCTTCTTGTGAATTGTGTTCTCAGTTTAAATCCTCCCGCAGAACTCCAGCGGGGTTGCTGCAACCACTACCCATTCCGTCCAAGCCCTGGACCCATATTAGTATGGACTTTGTTACTGATCTGCCATCTAGTAAAAATTGTAATACTATTTGGGTAGTGGTAGACAGATTTTCGAAGATGGCTCATTTTGTCCCTTTGTCTGGTTTGCCTTCCTCGTCTACTCTGGCTGAACATTTCGTTAAGGAAATCTTTCGTATTCATGGATGTCCGTCTGAGATTGTGTCAGATAGAGGAGTACAATTTGTTTCCAGATTCTGGCGGGCCCTTTGTAAAACCTTGGGCATACGATTAGCACTCTCATCTTCTTACCATCCGCAATCAAATGGACAAACGGAACGGGTCAATCAAGATCTCGAGACCTTTATAAGGATGTTCTCATCAGTCAATCAAGACAACTGGGTAGAATTGCTTCCTTGGGCTGAATTCGCTCATAACAACATGTACCATGAGTCATCGTCCAAAACTCCATTCTTTGTGGTTTACGGTCACCATCCGTCTTTTCCGGAATTTCCTGCCCTCCCTCCCACCCAAGTTCCTGCTGTAGAGACTGTTTGTCAGACCTTCAAAAATATTTGGTCTCAGGTCAAAACCTGTTTAAAGAAGACATCTGCCAAATATAAGTCTTTCGCAGATAAGAAGAGGCGAGCTATTCCACCACTGAAAATTGGAGATCGTGTCTGGTTATCTACCAAAAATATTCGTTTGAAGGTCCCATCTATGAAATTCGCTCCCCGTTTTATTGGTCCATATAGGATCATTCAAGTGATAAATCCAGTTTGTTTCAAACTTCTACTTCCTAAGAACCTTCGTATTTCCAATGCCTTCCATGTGTCCTTGCTCAAACCTCTCATCATCAACCATTTCTCGGCTCCTCCTTCAGCACCTCAGCCAGTTCAAGTTCATCAGGAGGAAGATTTCGAGATTACTCATGTATTGGACGCAAAAATTTCGCGAGGAGTTCTCCGTTTCCTCGTTCATTGGAAGGGTTTTGGTCCTGAGGAGCGTTCATGGATCAAAGCTGAAGATCTTAACGCCCCAGCTCTTCTTAAGAAGTTTTATTCCAAAAATCCGGACAAGCCCGGTTCCAGGCGTTCTGTGCCCACCTTTAAAAGGGGGGGTACTGTCACTCACCAGACTGTGAGTGCTTCTTCCCGTGTGTTTAGGAACCGTGGCCGTCCACCATCCTGAGAGTCTGCGCATGCGCAGCCCTTTCAAACCCTTCAGTACCTGTTCCTTTAACTTAATTGGCTGATCAGGCAACACTCCCTATTTAAAGCACCTGCTGTCCATACCTCGTTGCCTGATCTTGGAGTCTCATTCCCCATGAGCCTCTGAAGGTGTTCCTGTGTTTCCTCGTGTATTCAGCGCTGCTGATTCCTGTGGTTTCCAGACCACTTCTACTCCTGTGGTTTCCAGACCACTTCTACTCTCCTGTGTTTCATCGTGACTGTTAGCTGATTCCTATCCGCTGCCTCCGTGCACTACAGTCTTCAGACCACTTCAACTCTGCTGTGTTTCATCGTGACTGTTAGCTGATTCCTATCCGCTGCCTCCGTGCACTACAGTCCTCAGACCTCTTCAACTCTCCTGTGTTTCATCGTGACTGTTTGGCTGATTCCTATCTGCTGCCTTCGTGCGCTACAGTCTTCAGCTCATCTCAACTCTCCCGTGTTTCCTCGAGACTGCTACAACTGATTCCTATCCGCTGCTCTCTGTGCTCAACAGTTCCAGCTCAGCTCTACTCTCCCGGGTTTCATCGTGGCTGCACCTGCTGGTTGCTATCCGCTACCTCCGTGTACCTGCAGAGTCCTGCTGACTGCTACTCCTCAGTTCTACTCGTGTCTGCAGCAGCTGATCCGCTCTCCGTGCTTCTCAGTGTTCCTGCTGGTCTCTACTCGCCAGTCTGCATCGGATCTGCGCCTCACTGCTTTCATCTCGTCTAGACCATCGCTACTCTTCAGGGTCCTCCAGGAGTCCAGTTCTACATACTACTGCTTCCTGAGTATTTGTTCCCCTGCTGGTCTACCTACCTGTGCGCTGCACCTACTTGATTACCGCTTCACCCTCCAGGGACTTCGCATCCTGCCGGCCTCCAGCCGTTCAGGTATCTCTGCACTCCTGTCTGACAGCCTGCTCCTGAACCACGGTATGCATACTTCTCATTGACTGTGCTGGTGTATTGCATATCTTGCTGGACTGAGTTGTTCTCCTCTGGAGCTTACTATCCGCTGAGACTTTTGCCATCATTGACTGTGTTATCTTTTGTCCGGATAGTTTCTATGACTTTGTATTATTGCAGTGCTGTTCAGTCATTACTATATTGTGCATGTCATTGTGGATCAAGTTCAAGGTGCCCGTGTATCCTCTGTATTGCAGTCTCTCCCCGTGCTCCTCCTCACATATATATTCAGTGGTACAACTTGCTAGAGGCAGACCACTGATTCCTGTTTCCAGTGTCACCTGTTCCAGTGTCCTCTCACATAGCAGTGGTACAACTTGCTATCGCAGACCACTGACTTCCCGGATACCTTCATCTGGATCCCATTCCTTCACCCAGACAGCGGTACAACTTGCTAAACGCAGACCGCTGACTCTCATCACCTCCTCGTTTCTGTTGGACATTCCTCCTCACTATAGCAGTGGTACAACTTGCTACCGCAGACCACTGACTACCCTCACGTGTCCTTTGTCCATTCAGTTCCTCGTGTATTACTACATATATATTACCAGTGCTGCTAGTCATAGACTTTCCCGAGCATCTCTATCATCTGCTGTCTCCTGTTCCGTGATCACCCCGCTACCAGAGTACCATATTACCACCTATACTGCTCTGGTAAGCTTATCACCTGGTGATCCCTGGGTAAAGACTCCTAGTGCCCGTGACACTTATAATGCAAGGAAAATATATTGAGTGAGGGTGGTCGGGATATTTAGGTGCATCAGAGGGAAGTATTTCAGACTCCCTGTTCTTCTCATTGTTGCAAGGATTGTGACCATAGCCAGATGTGAGGTCAAGTCACCTATGCCCAGGTTTATGGGTTAACAGGAATGTTAGGGTAGAACCCAAGGGATATGTTTGTAATTCTTTTTACATTGTTTTAGTTCTTTGGTATTGACCAGCTTTGGATCAAACCTCCACGTAATTAACTGCCTCACTGAAACAGCAGTTACTGAAAAGGTAGCCCCCAATACAATGCTCACTTCCCCCAGAATCTCTGTGTAAGGTCTGTGCTGGAGAAAGTTCAGCACTATAATTGTCTCTTTTAATGGTGACCTTTCTACTAGAGCCTCAAACACAATGCACACATTTGGGCTGATGCTCAGACTGCATATACGTCCAAAGATTAAGCACTAAAATGCTGCACGTAAAAATAGTATATTCACACCTATATGCTGAGGCGTAAGCATCGCACAAAGCATCCATCTCCACCACCAGCATATGAGCCAGGTTTACGCAGGGCCGGTGCTAGGGTCCTTGGCGCCCTAGGCACATTTTCAAAATCGGCGCCCCCACCTGGCACACTGTCAAAATCTGCGCCCCCACCCGGCACACTTACAAAATCGGCGCTCCCCCCTCCCCCCCTGCACACTTTCAAAATCGGTGCCCCCCCCTGCACACTTACAAAATAGGCGCCCCCCCGTCTTTTCTTACCTTAACTTGCCTCCTCTCTGCTCCGTCTGCTCCCCTCCACTCACTGACACTGTCGGGCCGTGATGGTGATGTCAAGCCCGATAGTCAGTGAGTGGAGGGGAGGAGACGGAACAGAGAGGCGGCGGTGGTGATCAATAGCCCCTCCCCCCTCCCTGTGGATGTATGTGAAGCTGTGCGGCGGCCGTGAAAGGTATGGTCAGCGGTCGCCGCACAGTTTTAAAGTAATTTTTATTCTGTGGTGCCCTCATGGCGCCCTCCAGAGCCCGGCGCCCTAGGCAACTGCCTAACCTTGCCTAATGGGAGCTCCGGGCCTGGGCTTACGTCATGCATGCATACAACCAGATACACTTATACACACAACCAGATCATAAGCACATCAGTATGTAATTTGGTCACTTATATATTTTGATTCCAAACAGATTGTTACACTGGATGGTAGATTATAAGAATGCAATGTTGTTTGTTCGCTAAGTGGACCTACCTCCTTTTCTGAATACTTTCTAAGAAATATTTTAGGATTACTGTGGCACTCGTTATTTTGTAAAGGAATCTTTCTAATTGTCGGTGAAATTGATCTGGTTTACACATATATAAGCTTTCTAATTATTTGGGAACTTCAGTACTTACTAATGGAAGAGATTAAAAAGAATGATCAACTGTGCTTTTCTCCTTGAGCAAAATGCTAGAAAGTCATAGACTGAAATTGTGTGTTTTAAGTATTAGACTGATTTTATTTTAAAATAAAAAGATTTTGCAGATCTTAAGACGTTTGGTTTTGACAAACTGGTAACATTTTAATAACTGTTTTTAGATTATTAGATTTACACACAGTGGTTATTTGGTCTATGAGCATAGTCTTCAATTTTTACTGTTCAAACAATATTCTATGCTCCATGCTAACTACAACTTAGTAAATATATCCTATTTAGTTACACGACTCATATAAGCCCTCTACAGAGCTTGTGTGGTGCCACTTGTGTGTAGTTTTTTTTGCCCACCCAGCGCAAGCTGGTCAGCGCTAAGCAAGTGATTTTAATGTTGTGGTGTATATATACAGTATTATACATACCGACCAACCACAACATTAAAACCACCTTCCTAATATTGTGTAGGTCCCTACATGCCCCAAAAATAGCACTGACTCTTTGAGGCATGGACTCCACAACACCTCTGAAGGTGTCCTGTTGTATCTGACATTAAGACATTACCAGCAGATCCTTTAAGTCCTGTAAGTTGCAAGAATGGGCCTTCATGGCTCTGACTTATTTATTCACAGGGGAGGACTGAGACATTTAGGCCCGGGGAGCAAGACTCTACTCAGCAGCCTATTTTAAAGGAAAAAGAAATGCAGGTGGCCCTGTGACCCTGTCCAAGGTAGCCCACTATGTAACCAGCACGGTGGGCAGATGCCCCCCTTGCCCAGCCTGCTCCTGTTTATGTAGCACATTCCACAGATGTTCAATCGGATTAAGATCTGGTAAATTTGGAGGCCAAGTCAACACTTTGAACTCTTCTCATGTTCCTCAAACCATTCCTGAACAATTTTTGCAGTGTGGCGGGCTAATTATCCATCTGAAAGAGGCCGCTGCCATCAGAGAATACCTTTGCCATGAAGAGGTGTACTTGGTCTGCACCAATGTTTAGGTAGGTGGTACGTGTCAAAGTAACATCCACATAAATGCCAGGACCCAAGGTTTCCCAGCGGAACATTGCCCAGAGCATCACACTGTCTCTCCCGGCTTGCTTTCTTCCCATAGTGCATCCTGGTGCCATCTCTTCCCCAAGTAAACATTGCACACGCACCCGGCTGTCCACATAATGTAAAGGAAAATATGATTCCTAACACAAGTCCACCTTCTTCCATTGCTCCATGATCCAGTTCTGGCACTAACGTGCCTATTGTAGGCGCTTTCGGTGGTGACACAGGGGTCAGCATGGACACTCTGACCGGTATGCGGATAAGCAGCAAGCTGTAATGTACTGTGTGTTCTGATACCTTGCTATCATAATCCGCATTAACTTATTCAGCAATTATGCTACAGTAGCTTTTCTGTGTGATTGGACCAGATGTGCTATTCTTCTCTCCCCATGCACATCAGTGTTCATTTAAAGAAAGGAATCTGGTGGTCAACATAACACCACCCCCTGCATGGCATCAGACTTAGTGGTAAATTTACTAAAGTTTCTAAAACAGAAAAGTGGAGGAGTTGCCCATAGCAAGTAATCAGATTCTAGCTATGATTTATTTAGTACATTATAGAAAATGATAGCTAGAATCTGTTTAGTACTTAGAAGCTTTAGTAAATTTATCACCAAATAAAAATACCTACAATACAATACGTACAGTTACCAGGCATGCTGTACTAATAATACCAATAATTTTATCTCAGTGAACCCACCTAATGACATATAAGAACACTTAGGAGTGAATTTGTCTGAAATTACGGTAGAAATCTCTGCTCATTTTCCCTTGTACACCATAGAAGTGCAAGGAAAAATGATTTGAGATTTCTGTCAAAATCTCTACCGCAAAGTGTCTCAGGTGCATCCATGAGACACATCGCAGCTAACTGAATAATCCCCTTAAAACACCAAACTTCAAAATAGATGCAACACAATTCATTAATACTTGCAAACACTACTTTGCCAAGCTGGATTAACCTATATTTACAACACGCCCAGCACCTTCATTTCATCACACTACACAATGTGTAGGGGAGTGTCACTGGATGAGGGTAGAACAGCTCAAAGTGTAACGCCTTGAGTGGGCATGGCTGAATGGTGACATAACAATTTGGCACACCACTATAACTCTACAGCAAATTGAGAAAGCCTGAATCTATTAAGGACTTGGGGTTCCCACCAAAGAGAAGGGAGTGCCGGGACTCTGAATCAGGGAGATTCCTCAGGGTTCTTGTCCGCAGAGATGTAAAGATCCGGCCTATGGCTGTGAGATTTCTAAACAACCAAGTATGAGAGAAAGAAAACAAGACGGTTTGGAAGACAGTCTGAAAGAATCTAGAGTGAAAGAGAACAGGTTGGTGGTGAGAGACAGCCTGGAAGCAGTGGATGTCTTGTGAATTGGAGGTGATTACCAGTGGAGTATCAACATGCTTACTGAAACTGTTAAAGCAATTTAAGATTTGTGCTAGAAAGAAATAATGAGGAGGTTTACATTTTATCAATTTAATGCAACTTAACCACTGTGCTGGGATGACAAAGGAGATGTAAAAAAAATCTTGTTTATTTCATGATGGCCTGATGCCCATTCCTTTTAACAAAAATGAGTGTGCTGTGCTACTATACCTGTGTTTGTATACTAACCAACTAACTTAATTCAATAAATAAATAAATAAATAGTGCCAATCAAAGCCCCAGTCTCTCAGCAGGGGATATAAAAAAAATTGTCCTTGTCACGCCCAAAACGCTAGTGCAAAGGAAAAATGGTGCTGCCTTTAATTTAAAAGTGCATAATGCAAAGACTCTTTGCACAAGTGTGCCCTACCACCATGTGCATTTTCAGGCACCCCTGACTCAGGCAGCAGCGGGGGCACAAAGCACCTAATGCTTCAGACAGCTGGCTTATTGGCCAGAGGACCAGGTGAAGGCCCATCAGCTACAGGGGGCAATTTTAAGCACCACTGTGTACATGGACATCTACACCTGATCATAGCCAAAAGGCCTAAAAGCAAACTACCTTGCTCTAAACCTACATGAGTACGAGAACCTTTTCACTTTAAAACCACCATGGTCTGAAATGAGTGGAACTGAGCTAGCCTCAAAGTTATTGACACAGAAGTAGGTGACGGGGAGATGCACCTACATCACGCTGTTATTAAACGGGAGACTACATACAATTTTAATATGTAGGTCTTTGCTAGATTATTATGCTGTACATTGCATGTATGCAACCTTAAGATATTTATATTACAAAATACATAAAACAACCATTCAAATAGTCACTCCCTCCCTGTTTTGACTGACCATGCCCACATATGGATTTTCTCTTGCCATGCTTGTTTTGCCTTTAACCCTTATCTCCACAAACGTTTACATTTGATGGCTTTGTCCTATCCATTTCTCAACACTATTATTAGTGCATTTAATAATCACACAGGGGACTGACCGTTACAACTTTATAGAGAGACAGGGGCCTGACAGTCCACACTTACTAAGAATGGCTGGTTGCAAGCAGGGTCGGACTTTCCCGCCGGGTTATTCCCAGGTGAGCCCTAACACCTGATGGTACTAAAAAAAAAAAAAAAAACATAAAAAAACTTACCTGATCGCAGGATCAGCACCCCTCCTCCCAGCTCCGTTCACACTGAATGTCGGGCATGACATCATCACATCATGCCCTGCATACTCAGTGAGGAGCGGCGCAGAGAGGAGCCAGCAAGCAAGCAAGAAGTCAGAAGAGAACAAGAGTAGAAAAGAGAAGAAAGAAGCCAATAAAGGTCAGTAAAGAAACAGAGGTATGGTGGGAAAGAGGGATGACACAGAGTAATGAATGGAGGGGAAGCTGGATGGCACAAAGGGATGAAGGAGGGGGAGCAGGATGGCACAGAGTGATGAAGGGGGGAGAAAGCAACATGGCACAGAGTGATGAAGGGGGGAAGCAGGATTGACAGAGTGATGAAAGGGAGGAAGCAGGATGGCAGAGTGTGTGAAGGGGGGAGCAAAAGCAGCATGGCACAGGGTGATGAAGGGGGGGCAGGTGAAGGGGGGAGCAAAAGCAACATGGAGGGTGCAGTGTGATCATAAGGGGCACAGCATGGTGATGAAGGGGCACAGTAATGTGTGTGTGATGGCAAAGGGGGCTTGTGGCAATGTAGTATATGTGTGTGATGGCACAGGGGGCTTGTGGCAATGTAATGTGTGTGATGGCAAAGGGGGCTTGTGGAAATGTAGTATATGTGTGTGATGGCAAAGGGGGCTTGTAGCAATGTAGTATATGTGTGTGATAGCATAGGGGACATGTGACAATGTAGTGTGTGTGATCGCACAGGGGGCTTGTGGCAATGTAGTGTGTGTGTGTGTGTGATGACACAGGGAGCTTGTGGCAATGTAGTGTGTGTGTGTGTGTGTGTGTGTGGTAGGTGGTGGCTAATTAATGGGAGCTATTTTGTTTGTGGATTGATGGTGGGGCAATTTAATTTTATAATGGGGACTAATAATTTAAGATGGGTTGGTTTGGGGTCTATAATTGAATGTGGGAGTGAGTTTGGGAAGAATGAGGTCTATTCATTAAATGTGAATATGAATTATTTAATGGCAGTGACGGTGGTGGGAAATAAGTATATTTATTATATGTAAATTTATTGCTGGGGCTATTTGGAGGGAGGGAAATAGGTTTATTTATTAATTGGGAATACTATTATTTTAATGTTGGGGCTGGAGGAAGGCCTAAGTATTAATCGTGGGTCCTAGTGATTTAACGCTGGGGTTGGTTGTAATTTTCTAAATGTAGCCATTTTTTTCTCCCAAATAGGGCCCCCAACATTCCAGGATCCAGACAAGCTGTAATTAAAGAAACCAGCAGCCACAGGTGGTGAAAGTGACAAGAACAGGTAGGAGAGCCAATAGTCTGTCAATGTTCTAATTCTAGTGGGACAATTCCGATTTTTGGTGACTGTTCTGCCCAATCTAAAGCGCAGGTCAAGACTGTATACTCTTTATATACACACTGCATTCTTTATATACTACACTATGGTGCCAGCTGTCCTTTGTGGGCTTACCACAACCCCCCCCCCCTAGTGGTTTAGTTACGCCTCTCTAGTGGCTAGCCAAACCACCTGTGGTGGGTCTCTACCATTGTATTCCCCCTGTGGGCCCTTCATGCCCCAGTCTGACACTGGTTTGAAGTCACCTCATCTTCAGAAAGGAGACTGACACTCAATCCATTCTCAGACAGAAGGCTGACAGTCACCTCTTACTAGGGGCACAAGAATGTGAAAGTCACACCTTCCTTACAGAGTAAACTGAGGGTCTCCCAACTCCCCACACATATGAGGTTGAGACTCAACAGGATAACATTTATGTAGCACACTGGATGCACAAAAAAGTGGCTTGGTTTGCACTGATGAGCATGGATGGTCCGTCTAGCAGAGCAGCCTCGGACTGGCCTGCCGGGCAACCGGGCTAACCACCGGTAGGCCCCGCCGGGTGAAGCTCAGCCCCCTCCATTGTTAGGGCGGAGCTTACTGAACACTTCCGATGGCGGCGACACTTCGGGTAACCACACTACCGCGCAGGTGCAGAGAATCATGTCTGGGCTCTCTGCACCTGCGTGGTAGTGTGTTTTTCACTTTGAGCAGGGGAGGAGGAGTTCCTGTCCGCCCAGAGAAGCATGAAGAAAGGACGCTGGCCGGAGCTTTGCACAGGTAAGTAAGTGCACTCCCAAGCCAGCCTGTCAATTTTTTTTTTCTACAGACAGATCAGTAAGCAGAGAAGGAAGGGGAAATTTTGGAAAATGAGGGATGAAAGAGGGAAATAGGTAGAGGCATGAGGAATAAGGGGCAGGTCAGCATGGCAGGAGTGTGAAGGGGTGCAGGTCAGCATGGCAGGAATGTGAAGGGGGTCCAGGTCACCATGGCAGGAATGTGAAGGGGGTCCAGGTCACCATGGCAGGAATGTGAAGGGGGGCCAGGTCACCATGGCAGGAATGTGAAGGGGACCAGGTCAGCATGGCAGAGTGTGAAGGGGGGCCAGGTCAACGTGGCAGAGTGTGAAGGAGGGCCAGGTCAGCATGTAAGAGTGTGAAGGGGGGCCAGGTCAGCATGTCAGAGTGTGAAGGGGGGCCAGGTCAGCATGGCAGGAGTGTGAAGGGGGCCAGGTCAGCATGGCAGGAGTGTGAAGGGGGGCAGGTCAGCATGGCAGGAGTGTGAAGGGGGGCAGGTCAGCATGGCAGGAGTGTGAAGGGGGCCAGGTCAGCATGGCAGAGTGTGAAGGGGGGCCAGGTCAACGTGGCAGAGTGTGAAGGAGGGCCAGGTCAGCATGTAAGAGTGTGAAGGGGGGCCAGGTCAGCATGTCAGAGTGTGAAGGGGGGCCAGGTCAGCATGGCAGGAGTGTGAAGGGGGCCAGGTCAGCATGGCAGGAGTGTGAAGGAGGGCCAGGTCAGCATGGCACAGGGTGATCAAGGGGTGCGCGGAGAAGGGGGGAGCAAAAGCAGCATGGAGGGCGCAGTGTGACCAAAAGGAGGCACAGCATGGTGATGAAGGGGCACAGCAATGTGTGTGTGATGGCACAGCGGGCTTGTGGCAATGTAATGTGTGTGTGGTAGGTGGTGGCTAACTAATGGGTGCTATTTTGTTTCTGGGGTGATGGTGGGGCAATTTAATTTTATAGTGGGGACTATTCATTTAAGATGGGATGGTTTGGGCGCTATTAATTGAATGCAGGGCTGAGTTTGAGGAGCATGAGGTCAGTTTATTAAATGTGAATATGAATTATTTAATGGCAGTGATGGTTGCGGGAAACAGGTATATTTATTATATGTAAATGCTATTACTTTATTACTGGGGCTGTCTGGAGGGAGGGAAATAGGCCTTCCTCCAGCCCCAACATTAAAGTAATGGTATTCACATTTAATAAATAAACTTAAGTATTAATTAATTGTGGGTCCTATTGATTTAACGCTGGGGCTTGTTGGAATTTTCTAAATGTACCCATTTTTTTTTTTCAAAATAGGGCCCCCAACATTCCAGGATCCAGACAAGCCGCAACTAAAGAAACCAGCGCCCACAGGTGGTCAAAGTAACAAGAACAGGTAGGACAGTCTGTCAAATGTTCTGAGTCTAGTGGGACAACTCCGATTTTTGGTGACTGTTCTGCCCAATCTAAGGGACAGGTCAAGGCTGTATTCTTTATATACACACTGCATACTTTATATATTACACTATGGTGCTAGCTGTCCTTCGTGGGCTGACCACTTACCCTCTAGTGTCTGGTCTCGCCTCTTTGATGGCTGGCCACACCCCCTCTGGTGGGCCCCTAGCGGTGCAGTCCCCCGGTGGGCCCTTCATGCCCCAGTCCGACACTGTAGCAGAGAGCATAGGTTTGCAGGGAGGTATAAAAATCTAAAGATCTGCGCTTTGTAAATATGAAAAAGTTACCTTAAAGTCCAACTTCCTGTCACTTTATTAAACATTTTCCACTCAAACAATGCCGTGTTTAAAATTATTTATGGTTTAAAATACTTTCTTTACATGTGGTTCTTTTGTGTGTATAAAGCTTGTCTTATATTGACTCAAGTGCACCAAAACAATATCTGCACTGCTCAGCAAAACTACACCTATCAGTGCACCTATTGTGCGTACAAGGAACAGCAGTACCCCACTCAACCCTTCCCACGCAAAGTTTCCTCCTTTGTCATCTTGCTGCGCAAACGCATGTGCTACAAGCCACATCATTACACCAGAAAAAAGAATTTTGTGCTGCTATTCTTTCATTTTGTGTGTCTTAAATGACTCTCCACAGGTGGCTAACAGTCACCTTTTAAAAACATAGAAGTTTGACAGGCCTTATCACCACAAAAGCTGGAGTATTAGGAGACAACTTAATAAAATTATTGCGCAGGGGCGCACGCAGGTGGGGTTTATGGTTCTCCAGAAACCCCTCCCCTCCGCGAACGAATGGGCACAAAAGCACATATTTAAACATGCTAAACATTGCCCCTGCACAGCATTGCCGCAGACGTTTCTTTGACAGCGCCACGGCTGCTGTGCAATTCAGCATTAACGAAATGGGGCTGCTGAATGGAGTCTTGGGTCTATGAATCAAAACACTATACAAGATTGCTTGTGGGTAGTATTTAGCTTCATCCTGTAACCCAATAACTAGTGTGTGTATATATATATATATATATATATATATATATACTCAATGAACCCTGAGTTTTGGTTTGGTTTTGGCTTTGGATCTGGATTACCTTCGGATTTTGGTTTTGCCAAAACTGCCCTTGCGTGTTTTGGTTTTGGTATTTTTTACAAGTTTCCATTTTTTGGACTAAAATCACATAATTTAGGTATTATTTTGCAACTACATTAATATTAACCTCACTAACACTAATTTCCAGTGATTTCCATTCAATGTTTACCATCTCACAGGTCACAATATGTGTTTCATACACTTTCAGCCAAATAATGCAACGAGCTGGCTGGATGACAAGCAATAGAGCAACGACACAAACACACTGCAGTTTATATCACATCTAGAAAACATTGCCACACACCAGTGTCACAAACTCACTATAGAAAAGTAATACAAGATGGAATTGTCCTTGTGGCCTCCCACCCACCCATATGTTGGATCTTACAAAGGACATGCACACTTTAACAAACCAAGCACTTCAGCGACAAGGCCTGCCACTTTTGTGGCTGAAGTACTTGGTTTGTTTGGGCCCCCACTAAACCAGATATCAATGCCTTAAAGGCAGGTTAGACCAACAGTGCTGTCAAATGAATTCTACACTGTCAAGATGTTGTCGTCATCATCATCCTCACTCTCATCAGTGTGTACATCATCATCACAGACTATCAATTCATCTCTGCTGGAATCCGCCATTACAGAAGTGTCAGTACTTGGATGTATTTGCCAGTAAAGGCCTTCCTCGTGGAAGATGTAGTTCATTTCGATGAACATCATCTTTTCCACATTTTTAGGAAGTAACCTCCTACGTCGAACACTGACAAGGTTCCGAACTGTGCTGAAAACTGTCTCTGACTACACACTGGAGGGTGGGCAGCTTAGGTATTGCAAAGCGAGTTTGTACATGGGTTTCCAAATTGCTTGTTTTTCCTACCAGTATGGAAAGGGACTGTCTGGCATGTCGATTTCAATGAACTCTTGAAAATAATCCTCCACCGTCCTTTGCATGTTAATAGTAGGATCGGATGGAGTTATGGCCAAGGTCACACTTTTTTTGCTAAATTCTTTGAAACCAGACCAGATATCAAATTGTTGTTGTCTGCCACCTGCGTCATCCCTGCTTCTCTTTGGAAAGCGCAATTTCTTACGAGCAGAAGCTGCCTGAGAAACAAAAGGAGGAGACGCCGTCAAGCCACGGACCACTTGAGCGGTCAACTTGCTGACCAGGAGCTCCTTGCATATCTTCAGATCTCGGTCATTTGGAAGCAAAGAATCTACGTAGGTCTTAAACCTAGGATCAAGCACAGTCGCCAAAACATAGTGATCCGACTTCAAGATTTTATTAACTCTTGGATCATGGCAAAGCGAATTTAGTACTTCATCTACAAGGCCAACATACTTTGCGAAACTGCTTTCTTTCATCTCCTCCTTCAGTTTCTCAACCTGCTTTTCCAAAAGTCGAATTAAGGGAATGACTTGGCTCAAGCTAGCAGTGTTTGAACTCACTTCACAAGTCACAACTTCAAATAGTTTCAGCACCTTGCACAGCACAGAAAGGATTCTCCACTGTGCAAGACTGAAATACATTCCCCCTCCTTTCCCAATGTCATGGCTTGTGCAATACGCTTGTATGGTTTTGTGCTGTTCCGCCATCCTCTAAAGCAGGGGTAGGCAACCTGCGGCTCTCCAGATGTTGTGAAACTACAAGTCCCAGCATGCTTTGCCAGTAGATAACCAGCAGATAGGTGGAAAGGCATGCTGGGATTTGTAGTTTCACAACACCTGGAGAGCCGCAGGTTGCCTACCCCTGCTCTAAAGCATGTACTGGGTGAAATTCCACCTTGTTAACAACTCTTGCTTAAGTTGGTGGCAGGGCAAATTAAATTGTTCTTGGAGCTGCTACAATCTCTTACATGCTGTGGCAGAATGCTGGAAATGTCCCTAAATTTTACGGGCCACCGAAAGCATCTCCTGCACCTCACGGTTGTTTTTCAAGAAGCTCTGCACCACCAAGTTTATTGTGTGAGCAAAACAGGGTATGTGATGGAATTCACCCAGCTGTAATGCTCGCACAATATTGGTGGCTTTATAAGAAATGACACATCCTGGGGAGAGTCCAAGTGGCATAAGACATGTATCAATGACATCCCTTAGTTTTCTTAACAAATTATCAGCTGTATGCTTGTTAGCAGGGCCGTAACTAGGGCTGTGCGACAGGGGCAACCGCCCAGGGCGCAACTGTGGAGGGACAGAAGACGCTGGAGCCGGTGCCCGTGAAGAGGGCGAAGATATCCGGCAGCGCTGTGCCCCTGGAGGGGCTGAAGAGGTCCCCGATGGTGCCCAGCTACAAGAAAGAAGAGGAGAAGTACTCACCCGTCCATCGATCCAGCGGCGGTGAGTATAACTTCTTTCTTGCAGGTCCTGTGCGCGGGAGAAGGATGAGCCAATCAGGGCTCATCTTTCCCCGCTGGCCAATCAGCGGCCGGATGCGCGAGCCAATCGCGGCTCGCGCCCGGCCATTCAAAAGATTGGCGCCGACGCGAGCCAATCAGCGCTCGCGCCGGCGGATGACGTCACGCCGGCGACTATATAAGTCGCCGGGTGGCGCCATTTTGCCAGAAGTCCGTCGGCGGAGAAGAGAGAGGACGTCTCTTCAAGACGTCCATCAAGAGAGCCAGCAGCAGCGGCGGCAGGGGGCCCTTGTAAGGGCCGTGAGCTACCCTGCCGCCCGAAGACTTCAATCAAGCCGCCGGAGCGGAGATCGTCGGCGGGGAGCCCTTGTCAGGGCTGAGAGCGCCCCCGCCCCAGCTGCAAGTGGAGACCCAGCGCCGAAGCGGAGAAGAGGCGCCGCCGGCTGGAGGGTCTGGAAGACCCGCAGAAGAAAACAGAAGACGGCGTGTCAAGTTGAGTATCCTGCGCAGAGCAGGTAAGTATACTCAACGTAAATTCGGGCACTAGGCCCGTGGGCACAGTCGGGCACAAGGCCCGTGGCGCACTGTAAATTAGGGGCACAAGGCCCAGGGACCTGGGCACTAGGCCCCAACGTGGTAGTGGGCCAGTAGGCCGTTAGTATCTGTATGAAGGGGACAAGCCCCTGTTAGTTAGAGAGGGGGACTCAGAGCCCCAGGTGTACAAGGGCACAAGGCCCTTAGGTAGTTAGTGGCCTAGAGGCCATAGGAAGGCCATAGGGCCTGGTTAGGGGCTGGTAGCCCATCTGCGAGTAAGGGCACAAGGCCCCCATTCAGTTAGGAAGGCCACAGGCCTCAGGCAGGGGCTAGGACCCCTAGGTAGTAGGGCACAAGGCCCTAGTGAGTGGGCTCAGAGCCCTGGGTTAGAGAGGGGGCTGAGGCCCATTAGTCAGAGCAGAAGGCTCTGTGTGTAGCTGGGCAGAGACCCATGGTGTGTAGGGCATAAGGCCCTGGTGGTGTGAGGTAGAGGCGTGGGAGCCTCGTGAGAGTAGGCGCGGTCCTGTGTGAGGTGAGCACACGTGGTTAGGAGGTACGGTCGAGCGTAGGCTCCCGTGGTGCTGTAGCAACCTGCTGGTTGGCTAGCAGCGGTGTGTTCGGGTAAGTAGCGGCAAAGTACTGTAGACTGTATCTATTTATTCTGTCTGTGTGGCGAGTGTAGTTTACATTACAGTATTTTGGTGTGCTTTCTAACTGTGTCCAGGGGCAAGACGTCAGGCCCCCATTAAAGGTAGGCTCTTGTTTCCTGTGGTTTTCCTGTGCTAACCCGTGCTGTGTGGGGACAAGTGTAAGTAACAGCATACACATAGTCAGGGGAGAACACATGTAGTTTCCCTGTCCCTTAGGTCCCCGGGGTCACACTGGTACCCAGAGGGGGGTGGCTGAGTGAGTTGGTGGCAGTACAGCACACCTTGAGGCAGTTCCAGGGGCGGCCGTGGTTCTGATCAAGGGTCCTCAAGGCCGGTTCCGTGCAGGTGGACCTGTGGTTCCGGACGAAGGGACACGTGTGAGATACCCGAGTACAGGCAGTCGGGCGGTTCAGTTCGATCGGCTGTTCCGTGCGGCAGTCGGCCCGCGGGTTAGTGTGCTGTTTTACTGAGCCTCAGCCGGGCTTAAAGAACCCGTACTTGGGGCCTGTGTGTGACTCCATAGCAAGAAGGCAGCTTCTTGGTAAGACCTGGGTGAGGGGGTTAGGAACCGCCCTCCGGTTTAGGCTGTGAACACCGGCTGGTGTTCCCTGTAGCGTGTAACTATTAGTTCCGTTAGTGCACCACATTTAGTAGTCCTAGTGTTTGACGTAGTTGCGTTGCCGACCATTAGAACGTTGTTAGGGTCGGGTCGCCGTTTGTAGTTAGTCCAGTTTGTGGGTGCCATCTTAGTTCACGGAGAGCGTAGAGGGAGGCTGTGTGTCTTGTCATCCGCAGGAGTCGGGAAGGTGCAGGAGAACCGGATCGGAAGTGGGAGTGTCCCGGTGAGTATCACGCTCGATTCCTCCTTTCGGTTAGGCCCTCACCGGCAGGTGTGTGAGGCACTTGAGGCGGGATTAGTCCTCGGATTAGTCTTGGCCTTCAGTGCCTGTAGTCCCCCGCGTCTTGGCAAGAATAAACTGAGGAGGCGGCAAGGAGTTTGGACTGACCGTGTCCTTGTGCTTTGCCGTAGTCTCGGACAGCCCTTACCTGGTAGGCACGGCCGTAATCTCTGTCTCTATCTCAGAGGGACGTGATTGGAGGTGACTGCGGCTGCGGATCTGCTGGGATAGGATCGCAGCTGGGAAAGTGGAAGCGGACTGGAGGTGACCATCGTTTACAAGGTAAATTCTTTTGTGTGCGTCTGTCCCTGTCTTTTCCCCGCAGGGGGCGTTACATTTTGGCGTAGTCGGCAGGATCAACGATGGCTCATCGGGGGATCATTCCGCTGTACGAGGGATACAGCTGTGTCATCTCTCGTGACGAAGTGGCAGCGTTCACGAAGCAAATCCTGGAACGTTGTGAGACAAGGAAGAAGAAGAGCAAAGGTACTAAACGGCAACCGGTGGAAGAAATGCTGTGCTGGAAGTGTGGGTTGCCTGGACACTTCGCATACCAGTGCCCAGTTGCCGAGGAGCTCTTTGATGAATGGGAGGACGAAGAAGTCTCCGATGAATGGGAAGACGTAGAAGTCTTCGAGTGCAAGGACGAGGGAGCCGTCCATCCATGGTCTCAAGAGAAGTCGGAATCTGGAGGGAAGGATCGGCAGAGCCTGCTGACTGTTGGATCGCAGGTGATCGTCCCGTCCAAGCAAGATTCGCGGCAGGAATACCCGCGTCAGCCGGATGCTGGAGCTGGGGTATTGGAGACGTCGGATACGTCAGACGACTTGTCCGTGGCTGTGGAAGAGTTGGTCCCTGAAGACGAAGGGAGAACTGAGCAGACCCTCCACGGGGCAACGCTGTGTCCGGAGACATGTGAAGATGTCTGCCCGGTGGTACCTGAGAGGATGGAAGCCATCAGTACCCCGGAAGAGAGAGCTGCTGAAGAAGTACTGCCTGACGAAGACTGTACTTTAGAGAGCGCAGCTGGAGAGTGGTGGATGTTATCACCTTCTGAAGAAGCTTCCCGCACAACCGAGGAGGTATCGGACGGATGGGAGGTTCCGGCAGGTGCTGAGGAAGAGACTCCCTGGATACCGACTTCGGGCGAGGAAGTTGCCAGGATGGTGTGGATCCTGCGCGAGAGGGCTTTACCGCGAAGGACCCGGTGGACGCAAGTCAGGGATGCCGGTAAGCGACCCTTGGAGGTGGACGTAGAGGAGAAGACGTTGATTGTGGGGACCACAATGGAAAAAGGCGGCGGAAATGTGGAGGGACAGAAGACGCTGGAGCCGGTGCCCGTGAAGAGGGCGAAGATATCCGGCAGCGCTGTGCCCCTGGAGGGGCTGAAGAGGTCCCCGATGGTGCCCAGCTACAAGAAAGAAGAGGAGAAGTACTCACCCGTCCATCGATCCAGCGGCGGTGAGTATAACTTCTTTCTTGCAGGTCCTGTGCGCGGGAGAAGGATGAGCCAATCAGGGCTCATCTTTCCCCGCTGGCCAATCAGCGGCCGGATGCGCGAGCCAATCGCGGCTCGCGCCCGGCCATTCAAAAGATTGGCGCCGACGCGAGCCAATCAGCGCTCGCGCCGGCGGATGACGTCACGCCGGCGACTATATAAGTCGCCGGGTGGCGCCATTTTGCCAGAAGTCCGTCGGCGGAGAAGAGAGAGGACGTCTCTTCAAGACGTCCATCAAGAGAGCCAGCAGCAGCGGCGGCAGGGGGCCCTTGTAAGGGCCGTGAGCTACCCTGCCGCCCGAAGACTTCAATCAAGCCGCCGGAGCGGAGATCGTCGGCGGGGAGCCCTTGTCAGGGCTGAGAGCGCCCCCGCCCCAGCTGCAAGTGGAGACCCAGCGCCGAAGCGGAGAAGAGGCGCCGCCGGCTGGAGGGTCTGGAAGACCCGCAGAAGAAAACAGAAGACGGCGTGTCAAGTTGAGTATCCTGCGCAGAGCAGGTAAGTATACTCAACGTAAATTCGGGCACTAGGCCCGTGGGCACAGTCGGGCACAAGGCCCGTGGCGCACTGTAAATTAGGGGCACAAGGCCCAGGGACCTGGGCACTAGGCCCCAACGTGGTAGTGGGCCAGTAGGCCGTTAGTATCTGTATGAAGGGGACAAGCCCCTGTTAGTTAGAGAGGGGGACTCAGAGCCCCAGGTGTACAAGGGCACAAGGCCCTTAGGTAGTTAGTGGCCTAGAGGCCATAGGAAGGCCATAGGGCCTGGTTAGGGGCTGGTAGCCCATCTGCGAGTAAGGGCACAAGGCCCCCATTCAGTTAGGAAGGCCACAGGCCTCAGGCAGGGGCTAGGACCCCTAGGTAGTAGGGCACAAGGCCCTAGTGAGTGGGCTCAGAGCCCTGGGTTAGAGAGGGGGCTGAGGCCCATTAGTCAGAGCAGAAGGCTCTGTGTGTAGCTGGGCAGAGACCCATGGTGTGTAGGGCATAAGGCCCTGGTGGTGTGAGGTAGAGGCGTGGGAGCCTCGTGAGAGTAGGCGCGGTCCTGTGTGAGGTGAGCACACGTGGTTAGGAGGTACGGTCGAGCGTAGGCTCCCGTGGTGCTGTAGCAACCTGCTGGTTGGCTAGCAGCGGTGTGTTCGGGTAAGTAGCGGCAAAGTACTGTAGACTGTATCTATTTATTCTGTCTGTGTGGCGAGTGTAGTTTACATTACAGTATTTTGGTGTGCTTTCTAACTGTGTCCAGGGGCAAGACGTCAGGCCCCCATTAAAGGTAGGCTCTTGTTTCCTGTGGTTTTCCTGTGCTAACCCGTGCTGTGTGGGGACAAGTGTAAGTAACAGCATACACATAGTCAGGGGAGAACACATGTAGTTTCCCTGTCCCTTAGGTCCCCGGGGTCACACTGGTACCCAGAGGGGGGTGGCTGAGTGAGTTGGTGGCAGTACAGCACACCTTGAGGCAGTTCCAGGGGCGGCCGTGGTTCTGATCAAGGGTCCTCAAGGCCGGTTCCGTGCAGGTGGACCTGTGGTTCCGGACGAAGGGACACGTGTGAGATACCCGAGTACAGGCAGTCGGGCGGTTCAGTTCGATCGGCTGTTCCGTGCGGCAGTCGGCCCGCGGGTTAGTGTGCTGTTTTACTGAGCCTCAGCCGGGCTTAAAGAACCCGTACTTGGGGCCTGTGTGTGACTCCATAGCAAGAAGGCAGCTTCTTGGTAAGACCTGGGTGAGGGGGTTAGGAACCGCCCTCCGGTTTAGGCTGTGAACACCGGCTGGTGTTCCCTGTAGCGTGTAACTATTAGTTCCGTTAGTGCACCACATTTAGTAGTCCTAGTGTTTGACGTAGTTGCGTTGCCGACCATTAGAACGTTGTTAGGGTCGGGTCGCCGTTTGTAGTTAGTCCAGTTTGTGGGTGCCATCTTAGTTCACGGAGAGCGTAGAGGGAGGCTGTGTGTCTTGTCATCCGCAGGAGTCGGGAAGGTGCAGGAGAACCGGATCGGAAGTGGGAGTGTCCCGGTGAGTATCACGCTCGATTCCTCCTTTCGGTTAGGCCCTCACCGGCAGGTGTGTGAGGCACTTGAGGCGGGATTAGTCCTCGGATTAGTCTTGGCCTTCAGTGCCTGTAGTCCCCCGCGTCTTGGCAAGAATAAACTGAGGAGGCGGCAAGGAGTTTGGACTGACCGTGTCCTTGTGCTTTGCCGTAGTCTCGGACAGCCCTTACCTGGTAGGCACGGCCGTAATCTCTGTCTCTATCTCAGAGGGACGTGATTGGAGGTGACTGCGGCTGCGGATCTGCTGGGATAGGATCGCAGCTGGGAAAGTGGAAGCGGACTGGAGGTGACCATCGTTTACAAGGTAAATTCTTTTGTGTGCGTCTGTCCCTGTCTTTTCCCCGCAGGGGGCGTTACACAACGCTGAAGGGGGGCGCAATTTAGGAATATTTTACGTTAATTTGGTTAAAATTAAGGGCTAGGGGGGGCGGCATTTGTTTTTCTCGCCCCTGGCGCTAGAATTCTAAGTTACGGCTCTGCTTAGTGAAGCCAGTGATACAAAGAGTAGCCTGACTGTGAGAAATGTTACATAGTGGTGTACATGCCCAAGCACCCCCAGAGCTAGCCACACTTATGGCAGTTGTCACCTCATCTTTACATCTTTGTCAGTAACCAACATTCCTGCATTGGTGAGGGGTACAGTCCCCCCTGTACTGGACTCTCGAAGCTGACTGTCATCAACTCTGCTTACACCTAAATTAATGTCATTCACCAACTCTCCTCAACACAGGAGCTTCTCTTCACAATATCCCCCCTCCCATGCACATGGAACTGTCACAGGATGGGATCGCCCATCGCAGTCAGCTGTCCAATCAGCATATGGCAGTATCCCAGCCCAATACTACTCTGCATCTGAACAGCTAATTAGCGCCTAGCTTTGTAACGGGCCAACCAATCAGATTTGGGTTCCAACCCCTGGCTCGCCCAGCTGTGCCCGGCTCCCTCATGCGGTGCTTGGTTGGTTCCCAGTTAAACACACCGGAGTCTCCTGCACTTTCTGTGTGTCTGTCAGCGACATGCAGCCGCCCCGGAGCTTGCTCCACTGAGCACCCTCCTCTAGCAAGCACTGTTCGAGCTTTACTGGAGCCGCCTCCCTGTCACCGTTTTCTATCAGAGCCCTCCGGGAATGGAAGTTGCGGGCCAGTGAGTGCCATGGCAGAGGGGCCGGACAGAGGTTGTGAACTGTGCCCGGAGCATGGCCGGGGCAGGGAACGTAGGAGCGGGGTCACTGAGGTCAGTCTGGTGGAAGCAGCGAAGTCTGCACCTCGGAGGAGCAGCATCATCAAGGTTAGTACCAGCAGAGCACTGGTTGTAAATGCTCTTGGCACGTTACTGGGTATTCATAGTACAACAATGGAAGCACAGATATTAAACAAAGTACCCATGTTACAGAACACCATGTATGTATTGCTATATTGATGAATACTACATCAGTAGTTATTAATACTGTTACAATCCTAGTCAGAGTGACACAGTGTTAAAGAGTATAGCCAGGTGTAGAGCACTAGAGGTTAAGCTCGTTGCACCATGGAGTACCATATCTGTAATGAAGAACAGCACAGCACACACTATTTAACTGCACGTTACGAACAGTATTAAGAGCACTTCACAGAGCAGATTAAGTACTACTGAATGTATGTGACATACATTGTTATGGCAATTGCTCGTGGTATCTTTTTTTCCCCCTAACACTATCCAGTGACCATAATGTAACTGTCTCACCATACAGTCCTTATGGAGCAGGCACAACATTCAGTATGCTATGAAAAGGATTCTGAAATTTATATTAGAAGTTGCCATTCACATATATGTGTAGCCACTGTATGCCTAACATCTAACATAAGACTTATTCCACATCAGTGTACAGTAACCTAATAAACAAGTGATCACTCAATACCATTGGACTAACAGTCGTGCTGTACTGTGGATTAAGTGGTACATGTTATTAAAATCTAAAGGCATTGTTAAATTAATAGAATGACTGTATCGACAAAATAAAGATCACATTACTCATCACTCAAGGAAATCTCATTTATATAGAACAATCTCAAAAACTGTTACCTGTTGTCAGAGCAACTATGTTAAAATATTTTCAAAATTACAGCATCATTTGCATATGCTGTTCTTATAGTGTCACACAGATTTGTTCTTCAAATGAAATTATTTGTATATTTATTTAAAACATAGTGATCTGTTTACAAAATGAATGACTTTTATGCAGATGTATTTTTTGGAATGACTAATTACTGTTTTTAAAGCAACACATCATCAATTGATGCCACTTAAGCTACACTACACCAGTATGTAATGTGACATATATTGGCAAACAAAATATTTGGCTAATGGACAAGCAAGTTAAGCATGTCATTTAAACTAAATGAAGGTAGACAGTGGGGTATATTTACTAAACTGCAGGTTTGAAAAAGTGAAGATGTTGCCTACAGCAACCAGACAGATTCTACCTGTCATTTTGTAGAATGTACTAAATAACTGGTAGCTATAATCTGATAGGCAGCCATAGGAAACATCTACACTTTTTCAAACCCACAGTTTAGTAAATATTCCCCAGAGTTTGTGTTTCTGGTTCAAAGCTGCAGAATAAGCATATCAGGACAGGAATACTTGCGCTAAAACCAATAAGATTGGCTTAGCATAGTGTTGCCCCTATTATTTTTGCTGCATGATATATGTGGTACTAGCAATGACCTTGCACTTCACCATCCTGAAAACATGGGAGATATTTAGTCCAAATTAGCTACTAAATCGCTTTTTTTTATTATTATTATAATTTTTTTGAAAAACACTAACTTATATAGTACTTGGTCCATTAAACTAGACGTAGTGGTCTGATTGAGCCACTGTGCCCGCAAGTTAACTGCTGCAGCGTCTGAATCACAAACAAGGCTCACAATGTATACAGATCACTTGTCCAGATATAATTTATAGTGTAAGCTTCAAGACATTTAGTAGGTACTGAGATCATTTGAGGGCCATTGCATTCTGATGTCAAATTTACAATTCTTGTGAGGTGTTGCATTATCTCCTGTGAGCGAAACAGAAAAGCTACTAAATGTGTACTTTGTCATATGTTTTGTTCTGGGGTTTTTTCATTTGTCATAAATAATAAATACAGTAGTCATAATTTCCCTTTGGGGTAGCTGGCACACATGGGTATGGACAGAGTTAATGCAAGAGACTTTTCAGTGTATCACTGGCAGGAACTCCAGGGCACAATAGATCTATCCAAGATCTGAAATGACTGGGCAAGTTCCAGCAAAGTGCTACAAGGTTGTTTTGATTGGATCCAGAAATAGAAAGTCACAGCAGACTATGTGGAGGTGTATTGCTGTGTCAAACCCCTCTCTGCTTCCATCATTCCTCCTCCCCAACCTCACCACCACCACCACCCTCTTCCTTCCAGAGCCTTTGCTTTCTTTAAACCCCTGGAGATTACAGCTGGTAATGGCTCCAACGGGGCTGTTATTTTCCTGATTACCATTATTATTTTCATACATTTATTTGCATACTCTCTGTTCCATATAGCTTGAGTGCTAAACACAGAGTGAGCCGAGCTGCAATTAACCCCTTCCTGCTTAGTTTTGTTTTTTAGAGGGCAGCAATGTGAATCTGCCCTTATTGAGCTTTTGGTAGTATGACAGCATTTTGAAAATAAATATACCTAATAGTACTGTACCTAGCAGTTATTTTGGCAGCCTCTCTACCTTAAACACTTCAATTCCAAAAGGTCTGACGTGTAAGGGGTTAAGAGTCTAGTGTTTGATCACCAAGATATTATCTGATTTTAACTTGGTCCCTACAGCTTCTCATTGTTGCTAATTAAATTCCCATGTTCTGTAACATCTTAAAAGCTTATAGAATTAGAGATCAATGTCACAGGCATTATTACTTGTTACTTTTCTGAAGGGAGATTTTGTCGCTTTTAGGGTCATTGGTAAAATAATTCCCACACTACAAGGGACAGAAATATCCATGTCCAGGAAGCTCTAGTTCATTTTCATGTTATGAAGAGATTTACAGGCAAAAACAGTCAGATTAGTTGTGTAGTTGATATCACTGTGCACCAAGTGGGCACATCAGTTTTTTTTTCTTCTGTCAGTGGAATATATAGTGTGTCATACGTCATTATGGAATATTAGTAGCTCTGTAAAAATAAGACATGGAGATCATTATCGGGATTGGTACATGAAAAGAGTGTTTCCCTTGTGATGGTTTTTAGGATATTTAATGGTGTATATTTTTATAAGCATCAATGGAACAATCCCTGGCTTTGTCATTCTAATGCTTTCACTGTTACAGAATTAGATTTTGAGATGGTTAGCAGCACAGCACTTGCATTTGTGAATACCATTGTTCTTGTGAAATTACCTCAGTTTCCATACATATATTTCTTAATGTGTATTTCTTGGGTTCTCCTCATAGACCGTGTGGTGTGATTACCAGCTACTTCAGAGCACTGCAAGTTTCTCTTGGGAGATAGTACAATTATATGCTTATTAATACATTGTGTAATACAATAGCAGCTGTGGATGTTGTCAGATTAATTGGAGGACAGAGGAAAGTCCTGGAGCTTTGATGGAACCCCTTGCTTCCTTTCAAGTTCAGTAAAACCGTTATAGTTGTATATTCCCTAATAATCCTAAAACTGAAGTCTGATTACTAGGAAAATAAGTATTCTGGGCTAAAAAAGATTTATGAGGACGGAAACCTCAGTTATCCTGAGAAAGCTGATGCACATGAGAGCATTAACAGATTCCCTGTAACCTAAATTATTACAAATCCAAACGACAAGAGCAAGCATTTGTTCTTTTGCACATTTTCTGCATAAATACACATGCAGTAGCCTAAAACCTAAAAGACATAAATTAAACCTACACACCCTTAATACATAAAGTTCAGCTAATGGGGCCAAATGCTAAATAATTGAATTAAGTGCAGATCCAAATATTGCATTTGTATATTTTTATATCCCTGTAAACTTGCCTACACTTCTAATTAATAAATTAAATCAATAGTCATATAAATTGATTATTATATAATACTAAGAACATCATTGTGTTTGTTTTCTTGTTGGATTTCAATGCACTCTGGCTGTTATGTTGCATCTGAACCAGTTGGGTGCAATTGGTTGCATGGGGCGGGGCCCCCCTGGGCCGGACCACAAAAACCTATTTTGGGCCAGTCTCTATTTTATTTCTTGGTGGCTGGCCCCTCCTCCGTGACCAGCCACCTTCTCCCATTGGCCGCAGATCCTCCGACTCCCTTCCCTCCCCACTTTGTGTCTTTTACCTGAGTCACATGGGACGCGCATCACGTGACAGATGCCATCCCATGTGTGAAGAGGATCACCTGCACAAGATAAGTGCTGGTGGGGGCAGGATGGTTGTGTGTGTGTGTGTGTGTGTGTGTGTGTGTGTATATATATATATATATATATATATATATATATATATATATATATATATATATATATATATATCTATCTATCTATCTATCTAATATAAAATTGCTTAGTGGCGTCTGTCTGTGTGTGTGTGTGTAAAAAAAACCAAGTTGCAGCGCCACCTGCTGGGCAGAGTTATACACTGACCTACTAAATTCTTAGTGTGTGTGGGAAAAAAATTCAAAAGGGCTGAAATTTGGTAGGGCTCAAACTCATTTTCGTGAGGTAATTTTACCTCATGAACACACATGTGTAGAGGTGTGCGTTAGTGTGTGTGTGTGTGTGTGTGTGGAAAAAACTATTTTCTCAGAAAGGGCTCATCCAATTGACCTGAAAATTTGGTGTACTGACATTATTTGACAAAAAAATTAGAATAGTCAAGTCAGTTAACTTCCATCACCCCCCCCCTTCCCCCCCGTGGGAGGGGTAGTAAAGGCTAAATTTACGAGTTGAGGGGTCAAACTCATTTTCGTGAGGTAATTTTACCTCATGAACACACATTAAAAAGGCCGCTTGCGTCGGGAACTAACGCTCTTCCCCTGAGGAGGCCTGGGCTAGGTCCAAATGCATGACAAGAACCTTTTTAAGACCTTAAGTAGTGTGTGAGGGGGCCAATGTATATAGTGTGTGTGAGGGGGCCAATGTATATAGTGTGTGTGAGAAGGCGAATGTATATAGTGTGTGTGAGGGGGCCAATGTATATATAGTGTGTGTGGGGGGGGGGGACGACAATGTATATATAGTGTGTGTGTGTGTGAGGGGGCCAGTGTATATAGTGTGTGTGTGTGTGTGTGAGAGGGGGCCAGTGTATATAGTGTGCGTGTGTGTGTCTAGGGGCAGTATATTAATATAATGTGTGAGGGAAGGGCATCTTAATTTAATGGTGGAGTGCAGGTTGGCTATTTTATTTGTGGGTGGTGGAGCAATTTATTAGTGGGGCTTATGAAGTTAAGATGGGGTGATTGTACTTTTAATTTAATGCTGGGGTGGTGGGAGAGTTATTAATTGAATGAGGGGCTATTTGGGAAAAATTTGGTCTATTTATTATATGTGATTATGAATTATTTAATGCCTGGGAAGGTTGTGGGAAATGGTTATATTTGTTAAACATAAATGCTATTTACTTTATTGCTGGGGCTGTTTTGAGGGAGGAAAATAGGTTTGTTTATTAAATGGGAATACTATTTAATGTTGGGAATAGGTCTATTTATTAAATGTGTATGCTATTAATTTAATGTCGGGGCTAGTTGGAGGGAAGTAGATCGATTTATCAAATGTGAATGCTATTATTTTAATTTTTGGCTGGAGGGAGGCTTCATGAAACATGGGTGTTATATTGATAAGTTTCTAAAGTTCATGCTTCATATACCCATTTTTTTTCCAAATAGGTCCTCCAACATTCCAGGATCCAGACAAGCAGGAACTGATCAAAAGACACCAGCAGCCACAAGTGGTGAAAGTGATAAGAACAGGTAGGAGAGAGGAGGACAGTCTGCCAACTGCCAACTGTCCTGAATCTGTTGGAGCAGTCCCGAATTTTGGTGACTGTCTCGCTTAGTCAGGATTTAGTCTGACTACAAGGACAGTTGGGAGGTATGTCCTGCTTCACACTGTACTGCTCATAAAGGCAGAACTGCGTGCACTTAACAGTAGTTAGTGTGTCCGTCTGCCTCTCTGCCATCTCCTCCTGGATGTCCTCTCGATTGCTCAAACTTAACCTCGCCAAAACTGAACTCGTAGTCTTTCCTCCGCCTCACACCTCGCTCCCTTCCGACCTCTCTATCACTGTCGACAACACATCTATCTCCCCTGTCCCCCAACTTCGCTGCCTCTGTGTCATCCTCGACTCCTCTCTCTCCTTTGGCCCCCACATTCTCTCTCTTGCTAAATCCTGCCCCTTCCAGCTGCGTATCATCGCTCGCATCCGGCCCTTCCTCTCCCAAGATGCCACCAAATGTCTTATTCACTCTCTGATTATCTCCCGCTTGGAGTACTGTAACCTCCTCCTCACTGGCCTCCCCCAATCTCATCTCGCTCCCCTTCGTTCTGTACTTAATGCAGCCGCTAGGCTAATCTTCCATTCTCGACGCTCCTCGTCTGTCTCCCCCCTCTACCAATCCCTTCACTGGCTCCCCTTCCCCTACAGAATCCTCTTCAAGCTCCTCACTCTTACCTACAAGGCCCTCGCCAACTCCACTGCACCCTACATCTCCACCCTCCTCTCTATTCATGCTCCATCCCATCCCCTCCGATCTGCCAATAACCGTCGCCTCTCTTCCCCCCTTATCACCTCCTCCCATGCGCGTATCCAAGACTTCGCCCGCGCTGCCCCCCTCCACTGGAACAAGCTCCCTCCCTCCATTAGAACTTGCCCTAACCTGTCCAGTTTCAAACGGGCTTTAAAAACCCACCTTTTTCTTAAAGCCTTTCAGTCTCCCACTTAACTTCCTACCTTTTCTTCTGCCTCTTCCCCCTCACTCCCTTTCCCTCATAGTTATCCTCTGTTCCTCCTTCTCTCCCTCCCTCCCCCGTGTCTCTGTCTGTCTACCCCGCCCCTTAGATTGTACGCTCCTTTGAGCAGGGTCATCTCTCCTCCTGTCTCCACCACTTTCAACTATGCTCTCCAGCTATCAGCCCTCCTCCTCGAGGACCCTCTTCCCCCCGTCCCCGTCCCTCCATCCCCTCTCGCTCCCTCCTCCCCCTCTGGGAATTTCCCTGTCACCCGGGCCCTCCCTCCTGGGCTCCTTCGTATGCGGACTCTCCCCTTCCCCTACCCTAGCGTTGAGCTCATTGAGTTACTGTGATTATTGTTTACTCTACTGTGCTGTCTCACCTTGTATTGTAATTTTGTTTGTCCCTGTACGGCGCCACGGACACCAAGTGGCGCCCTATAAATAAAAATTCATAATAATAAATACAGTATTGCCTGTGTATTTATTTAAAATGATAACCATATTACATCGTAGGGGTCCCCCCCTGTCTGAAGTACCCTGGGCCCCCCAGAGCCATAATCCAGCTCTGGGCCAGAGTGTCAGATTGACACCTAATGCTCTGCTCCTCCTACCAGTAGCACAGCTGGTATTATTTGTTTTAGGTTAACCCTAAAACAAATAATAACCCTATTAGTATATAGTCCAATGCAAAAACAAGCCCTTTTGCTGGCAAAAACATCAGGTTTTAAAGCAAAAGGGCTTTTTGCATTTTGATAAATTAGCCCCTGTGTTCAGTACTGTAATAGAGCATTATATAATCTATTGCTATAATATGATTTATACCCAATTATAATCAGCTAGGTATGTAAAAAAAAACAAAAGGGAGGGAGAAGTAACATATAAAATATTAAAGGGCTTTTTTTTTGTTTTGTTTTCATTATTTAAGATTTATCATTTATAATAATAAAGTATCGCTGGGTTAAACAACACTGAAATAGCCTCTTTTTATATTGATAAATATATATTGCACCGAAGACCCCCCCTTTAAGGATGGGGCGCTACTTATGGGCCTGTGTAATGTGCTTGTCCCCCGGGCTAAAGTCTGCCAGCCAGCCCCAGGCATGGGGTACAATTGTAAAATAGTTTTATTTGGATTTATTTATTAGAAACATAGGGAAGTTTGCAGTACTGTAAATATATGAGTAAAACAGTTTATATTCAGATGTGCTTACAAATTTGTATATATTGCTTACAGACTAAATCCGTGTACAACTGCTGGTAAAAGCTATGGTATGATGGCACTAGGCAGAACTACTTTTGCACTCCTTCTGCCTTGTGCAATCTGTAAATTACCCCCAGTGACTGGATTGCAACAGGATTTCTGACAGTGTGGCAGCTTCCAGTTTGCAGGAGGATTCAATGACTAAGGTGTATATGAAATCTATTTGTGGTAGGAGCAGCAGGCCACTTTATAAAGACTGATAACCGACGTAATCAACATTTTCTCGTCAGGTTCAGAACTACACCAGGGATAAGCAAGTTTTGGAAATGCAGTTGTTCCTGAACTACATTTCACATGATGCTTTGGTCAGTTATGAGAGGAGGATTAATGCCAGATCTGAAGTGTCAGGGGTTTCCATAATGGACATACAGTTTCATCTTTCATGTGAATCTTGCTTAAAATGAGCCTGCCAACAACTATCTCAATTGAGTAGCCTTTCTGAGTCTATTTCCTTAATACTAAATATATATGTGGTTCCACAGTTTATAGAATAAATTGTTCCCATGTGTAATGCTAATCGCCACTCTGCCTTTACATTCCAGGATGGAACAGTGGAGCATACCTTGCTGGGAAGCACTGGCAGGTTATTGTTATGTATGTTACTAATGTAGAAAGGAAACAGGTAGTGACAAAAGCTGCTTGTTCCTACCTTATTCTATTAGTACTGCCTCCCCTGCGGGTGGAAATAAGGCTGATTTATGCATCTCTGGAGTGGCTCTACAAGTGATGCACTCCAGAACTGCTCTCAGCAAAGGAAACAGAGCTACAGCTTTGTAAACAGAAGAGGCCACTCTGAGAAACTCCTTCCCCTGTTAGGAAGCTGCTGTCAGCTCACCTGAGAATCCTGTTTTATGCCACCTTCATACCAAATGCATTAATCCTTACACTCCTTCAGTCCTGAGATACAAGTTAAAGCACAATCTTTTGGATTTTCAATGTTTTAATAAAACTCATTAAAAGCATTTAAAGTCTTGTTCTGTATAACTAAACCCTGCATCCAGTGGGAATATTTTTAAAGGGTGTGACGTACAAGTTCGTTATTTCAAATCAGACATAAGTGATGTACACTTGCTGTATTAATTATGATACATGCTGCACGGTAATATTTGTAAGAGTATTTAAGGTAGGGTTGCCAGATCCGCAACATCAATCTAGATATATTCTTTCTGCCATTTTTGCTGTGTAGACATGGAACATACATGTGAACTAAATGAGGTGCATCATGTAGTATGTCTGGATTTACATGATTGATCTGGTAACCTTATTATAGCATCTATAGTAGCTTCATTGCAGCATATGCAGGCTTGTTAAATCACCACTTTAATTATTGACATATTTAAAGGTTCTATTGCTAATTAAAGGGCACCTATCCTGTACACATTGGAGGCAGACAGACGATATGTGGGCTGTACCAATAGTCGTAATAAAGTAGCCTGCACTAGCAACCAGTGGCACTTCATGAGGCACTGCTTCAGTTGAATTGGATTGATAGCCTGCATTTTCATTAATTAAGTCCACAATACAGCTGCCCATGCAGTGTGTATAGGTGACAATCATCATCCTCCTTTATTTATATAGTGCCATTAATTCCGTAGCACTGTACAGAGAACTTACTCACATCAGTCCCTGCCCCAGTAGAGCTTACAGTCTAAATTCCATGCCCCAACACACACAGAGAGACTAGGGTCAGTTTGATAGTAGCCAATTAGCCTACTAGTATATTTTTGGGTGGAAACTGGAGTACCAAGAGGAAACCCACGCAAACACGGAGAGAACATACAAACTCCACACAGATAAGGCCATGGTCGGAAATCGAACTCATGATCCCAGTTCTGTGAGACAGATGTGCTAACCACTAAGCCAATGTGCTGCCCACTTGTACTTTACTATATGATAAGATAGAGATTGGTGCCAATCAGCCATATAACCTTTTATACCTGTCTGTAATTGCAAGGATGAGTAGGTAATGCAGAACATGTGGAGCTCATATGTTTTAAATTGTTGACCTGGCTGTCATATTGCTAAGTGCTACACATCATATTTGCATAACACTAATTTATTAAAAACCAATGCTTGTGTTTTTTTTAATCTATTGTTGTATTTTGTGTTTCTGTGGCAGGTAGCATGAGTTCCACATATGTGGCTCTGTTATACCTCTGGCAAAGACACTGTTAACCTTCTCGGCTTATATTAATAGCTTGCAAATAAGGCAGATATAATTGGTTTGGCTCATAGGAGCTAGCCTTTCTCGCTTTACTGTACATTCGTTCCATGCTCATAATGGTTCCGCTTTTCTCTCTTATTGGTAATTAAAGCACTCCGCTACAAGCAGTGTGTCCCCTGTCTCTGACTTTGCTGCTGCTGCATGAGCTTAACCCTTTCCTAGCTGAAAACTGACAAATAACTGCATATTGTTCAGGATTATTTGACATTTCACAGAAACAACGCTTGATACTCACAAAGAGCTGATGTGTTTAATGACATAAATTATGAAAACCTAATTCTTGCCAGGTGGGAATGGATAGTGCCCATAAGGGAGAACACCAGTCTCCTAACAAAAAAGTAATTAGTGCCTGCCTTTCCTTGGGATAATTAATCTACTACTTGTCCCTGACAAAGTCCTGCTCAATCTATTGTGAAGGTTGGCGGCCTGGAGAATGTTCAAAATAAAAAACTGTTGCGCAGAAAGTCTGACAAATGACGTGTAACCTATTCCAAGCATAGTGGCCCTCAGGTGAGAAACCATAAGGGGAGCTCTCTATGATGAGCCTTATTCTGTGTACAAATGCAAAATTGAGATATTCTAGCAAACCTCAAGATATAGAAACTGAGCATTTTTGGCAGTGTTTCCAGTTTAGCAATTGTAGGCACAGCCCTGAAACACAAAATAATTTTGTCGCCTAGCAGCAATCATTTGAGGGCCATGGATTTAATGGTACACCATTTCATCATCATCATCATTTATTTATATAGCGCCACTAATTCCGCAGCGCTGTACAGAGAACTCACTCACATCAGTCCCTGCCCCATTGAAGCTTACAGTCTAAATTTCCTAATACACACACACATACACACACATACACACATAGAGAGAGGCTATGGTCAATTTGATAGCCGCCAATTAACCTACTAGTATGCTTTTGGAGTGTGGGAGGAAACCGGAGCACCCGGAGGAAACCCACGCAAACACGGAGAGAACATACAAACTCCACACAGATAAGGTCATGGTCGGGAATTGAACTCATGACCCTAGTGCTGTGAGGCAGAAGTGCTAGTCACTTAGCCACCGTGCTGCCCCATTTGCTCTATCTAAGCATTTTTGAGATGAGTAAGCTCATATAAGCCATTAACTTGAGCAAAAGTTGACACGTGATATAAAGGCAATACTGACAGAGGCAGGTTCGGGGGCAGGGGGCATATGCCTCCCGAGTCGGTCCCATTGTGTTCTACTTTGAGTAGGAACACTGGGGCACCTACAATTTTTTTCCCTTTAAAATGTTCCTAATAGGCTGCTGAGTGAAATCTTGCCCCCTGGGCTAAAAATTGCCAGCCCTCCTCTGAATACTGATGTTCACTTACACTCATGACTTAATAAATAAATTAGTAAGATATTAAAATGAGTATTGAGTAGAGTATGAAAAGTCTAATAATTAGAAATACAATAGTCAAAATAACATAAAGTAGATTTTATTAAAGACGTGTTCTCTGCAGCAGTTTAATAATATTAAGCAATCATCACAACTATATGTACAAAACCCATAAGCCTTTTCTGTATCTCCTAAGCTGAGTCTGTAAGCAGATCTATAATCTGCATTTCTAATCTTGTTTTAATATTTCTTAGCCGCAGCAACATGATTACACACTTGCAGTTCGTGACTTTTTTCTTTTGTTAGAACAAGTTGTAATAACACAATTCTGAGGAAAGATGTCTATGTATTGCACTACAACTTGATAAATATATTATCTAGTCTGATATCTTTTTTGTTTGGGTGTATATTACTAGATGACATCCTCTGTGGTTTTAAGTGCTGCCACTTGAACATAGGAGCACTGAACGCTGCCAAGAACGTATCCTGTGAAAAAGCAAAATAAAATGTGAAAAAGCTGATGCAAATAGGCTACTCTGCCATATTATGCCAATACTCATGTATTTAGGGATACATCTAACCACGTTGCTGGCCAATGAGATTTCTTTTACAATGAAAAATATTAATGGGTAAATTTATGAAGCTGCAAGTTGAAAAGTGAAGATGTTGCCTATAGCAACCAATCAGATTGTAGGGGGTAAATGTATGAAACGTTGATTTTTGCAAGTTTCCGGAAATTGTCAAAACTTTACAAGCCATTGCCGCTTTAAATTTCCCCTGCAAAGTTGCTGATTTCCGGCGACTTGCAAAAATCAAGCTTTCATACATTTACCTCTAGATGTCATTTTGTAGAATGCAGTAAATAAATGACAACTAGAATCTAGTTGGTTGCTATAGGCAACATCTCCTCTTTTTCAAACCAGCAGCTTGATATATTTACCCCATGCACTCTATCAGACCATGATAACAGTGGAGGTGGCAAGAAGGAAGGTCATAGTTATTGCTCCGTCACCTGTAAGCACTTAGTATTGCATTGAAATGCCAGCTTAAGCCAGACAGACTATCCACCAGACAGCACAATCATTCTTTGTTATGCATACGTTTCATTTGTTCATGTTTAAAATATTAAAATTTCACACTTCACGTTTATTTTATGTTTGTGTATTTTCTGAGTAAAATGAGGGATATGGTAAAGTCTGTTTGGGAGTGTTTTACTAGTAGGCAATGGTTGATAAAAAAAATACCTGGTGGAGAGAGAGAGAGAGAGAGTTACTCTATACCTTTATTTTTAAAGCGAGATTTCCCCCTTAGTCTCCAATTGAAAATTTCTCTTGAGTTTGCTGGTGCTATATAAATAAATGTTATTTAAAGGGCCTTTCCAGTGTACATTAAGTTGTTTTAAATTTCTCTTCCATTCAGCAGCTGGTTTTATTTCTAACCCTGCTTCAATCACCCTCTTTTCCTTGGAGCTCAGAAATTGTTATGGAACAGGTCTGAAAAAGCTCCATTCAATGTAGGCACTGGGACCTTGCTGGACTGAGCAGTCAGGGCCTAAAAGCCAAAAAATACCCATAGACATGGCAAAGAGCCAACTTTACTTTATATATATATGTGCTTTACATATACACAGTATAAACATACATAACACACACATACATTGAAAATATTACATAATTTACAATATCTTGCTAGCAAAAAATAAGATATCCAACATTGCCAAAATGTTCATAATAATAATAATAATAATAACCAACCAAGCTCTTACTTTGCTGCTGTGTCCAGCGGAGGAGGGTTCAAAGGGTACTTACAGTCTCTCCACAGTAGCTCACGCTGCTTCTGTCTTCACAATCGCTGTGAAGGGATCTGTTGAAGTCGGGATAATAAAAGACATAAATAGCCAACATATATCAAAATCTACTGACAGCGCATCAATTAGCTAAATACCTCTATGTCCCCAGAGAGCTGCCAAGAACAGAGAAATCCCAATCTCAGATACAGTGAAAAACAATATAAAACGTCCAGCACTCAATCAGGATAGTCTAGTTACAAATATACATTATTGTATAAATAGCCAACATGCCCCTCAGACCTCTTCACATTACCACCAGACCTCACCAAGTGCCCCTTACATACACATCAGCCTCTCCACATGCCTCTCAGGCTCTCTACTTGCCCCATATATGCCACTTAGCCTCCCCACATGCCCCATATATGCCATTCAGCCTCTCACCACATGACCCATACATGACATTCAGCCTCTCACTCGCCACGTTCAGCCTCTCACTCACCACATGCCCCTTACATACACATCAGCCTCTCAGGCTCTCCACTTGCCCCATAAATGCCACTTAGCCTCTCGCCACATGCCCCATACATGACATCCAGCCTCTCACTTGTCCCTTGCTTACTTGTCACACAGATGCTGGACCTCACGCAGTGGATGGAGGTAAAGCAGACTACACACTCTCTTCCTCCTTCCCTGATTGGATAGCAGTCATCTCGTGACCTCCCTGCGTTATGCAAGGAGGTCACATGACGCAGGCTGCTGACAGATGCGCTGAGGCTCTTGGCCGGCTGAGTGATTTTCTGTGGCTGTCAGCAGTGCTCTGGGTGCTGACAGCCACAGAGTATCACAGAGCCAGCCAGAAGCCTCAATTTTAAATTCAAAGAGCCGCGGGTTGGCCACCCCTGAAATAGTGGCTGAGAAATGCCCATCAAAGTGGGGTGATTGGGATCATATAAGACATCTGCTGCACAATACAAAAACAAGTCAAATTAAACACTCTCATATTTATAATAAGATACAAATTTGGTGCCAGTGGCGGATACAAGGAGGGACGATCGTGGTAATCCCCCTGCAGGAGGGGCACTATATTCTTGTCCCTGTCGGCTGAGAGGCAAACAGAGATCCTGCCCTGTACACTCTGATTTGTGTTTTAAACATAATCAGAGTGGCCGAACAGCATCCCCTTCCTGATCTCTGCTGGCAGTGACAAGAATATAATGTGCAGCTGCAGAGAAAAGGGGGACCGGGCACTAAATCCCTCCCCCACAAGAAAAATTGTAGGTCCGACCCTGTTTAGTGCTGTCTGTATGTATTCAAGAAAACATTTTCCCTGCTGTAGTCTAGCTATTAAAATACTTTACTAAGGTGCCCCTGCTTCTGCGCCATTTTACCAGGGGGTACCTGTTCCTTTCACCACCAATCCAAAAACCACAGGGTGAGTGGGATCTTACTGTGAGATTACTGCTCCTGCTCAACACCCCCCTCCCCCGACTGCTGCTATTCAAACGTTTTGTATTAGAACAGAACTGACAGAGCCTGGGGTAAAAAAAATGCAGATGACCCAGTCCAAAGTAGCCCACTATAGACTGGCCCGGGGGGCAGATGCCCCTTCCCCCCCCCCCCCCCCCCTCGCCACCCAGCCCAGCCTGCCTCTGGTAGTTAAGCTTATAAAATGCATCCATCAGTTGGAGGAACGCCTGAAAAACTAGTTGCACCTCCTAATCTAAAGGAAAACACTCTTCAAGATGTATAAACAGTTTGTCCTTGGTTGGCATATCAAAAAGCTTCCATTGCGGAAAAACAAATAAGATGTTCATTGACAATATTTAAGAAACAGAGACTGTTTTCATATAAAAATAAGCATTACATTAATTTATGTCTTTGTTTAGACTAGTTTTAAGAAATATTGATTGTAAACAGCAATTTGTTGCTATATTAGTTCAAAATGAACTTGCACTTCCCCTCTTCATGTCATAGGTTTGCAGACAGAAAGTCAAGCTACTAGACAATTATTATATAGACCGGATCAAAAGAGTATAACTGCCAAATGAGAGAGCGTTCTGAAGAATAGTGGATCTAACTACTCCACCTACTTTACCAGAATGTCCTGGAGACTTCTGGGGAGCATTTACCAGCCACAGGGTGGGTGATGATATCAGGCAAATTGTGCTATCAAGCCCTGCCCACCTTAATAGGCACCAAAGTTTATACTGTGTGCGACAAGAAACTTGAGCTTTTTCACCTACACTTAAGGTACAAGTTGTCCCATATTAGCTATTCTAAATTTTCCTCTTGTGCATCCAGTATAGATAAATGAGCATAGAGTTATAATATAAACTGTAATTTGAAATAATCCATTAGTAGAGGACACCAGCATTTCAGTAGCAATGTTATCAACCATCTAACAGCTGAAAAGCGCATATTATCTTCACCTAAATCTATCAGTATAAAACTGAACAGTCCTTTGTGAAAAAAGTGGATACATTGTATACACAAGAATGCTCTTTCAGACTAGCGAGTAATCTACAACCTAAGCTTCATAGAATAAATGACTAAATCAAAACTCTCACAGATGTGCCCGTTCTCTTCTGTCAGCAGGCCCTGATCGGTGTAACATAAATGAATCCCTCAAAATTGGGTACATTCCCAGGCAACAATAGGACATATGAGACTTTTGCAAAGAGAGAATTAATACCCGATACACAGCAGGACTATAAATTCTGTTTTATTTTCCTTGTACCTTCTCAAATATGATATTGTGCACAAAATGCTCCACTGGGTGACCCTATATTGGGGAAACAAAAACAGAAGCTGCACATATAAAAATATACATTGACACAATAGAGAATGGTATCGGGTATATCACAGTGTTGGGCATATGAGAGTACTGATACTCAGATGAAATTTTAATGCTGGAAGTCTTTTCAACAGTCTGACCTTCATGTTTCACTATGAAACGAACTGAATGATGCCAGACCCCAAATGTTGAGACCTCAACATGTTAGTGTGCCGTTGTTCTGGGACTCTAAGTGTGCCGTTTAGGATCCTAAAAATTGGTGATTCTCAATGGAATATATATATTGCATATACGAGAATTGAAGGACCCCATAAAACCAAATTCTAGGGCCATACTTGGGGTCCCGGCCAACAGATCGTGCTTTTCTGATATGCTGCATTATGCTACCATTACCTCTCCACCTCATATCCTGTATCACTCATCACATTTAATTTGTTTTATGCCATAAGTTTATGTGTAAATAAATATTATAAAGTCTGCATTAGAGCATCATTTGGAAATGTTCCTAGTAAAGGGCTTGTAATTTACAGAAATATATTTCTTTCTTTTTAACCATTAAACGTGTCACTTTTATAATAGTGTTGGTGGTTTTTTTGTTACCACAGAAAGCTATCCATTACCACTTGCCTTGGAAGGTAGAAGGCTGAAATAAGTGTGTGCACTGATTTTCCTGTTTGATTAATTCCCTATCCAGGAAATTCTTTACTGAAGCACTTGTACATAGTAGTTTCCTGACATGTAAAAAGAAGTTACACAAAGTTGCAACAAGCCTAGTGTAGTTAGTATGTTTCTCCGTGTCAGGTGTGCTGCAAGTCAGTACTGGCTGCTGACTCGTTCATTAAACAATGTCAGGTACTAGTGGTGAAGCCTGCAGGCAAAAGTTTTTCCTCTTTTTATTTGGCAATCGTATCTACATATAATGCGTCATTCACTGAATTCTATCTGAGGGCTGAAATCTATGTCGGCTCTGACACTTATTGTTATCCATGAAAACTGTACTGTTTCAGAGTTTCACAGCAGATCAGAATCTTTGTTTTCACTCTGTCCATTTTACATTGCTGTTAGTTTTGCTGATATATAAGTGAATGTAAGAATGTTCACTGAATGCAGACTTTGAATCAATATATCTTATCTTTCATTTTACCTGTCATCCACATGTGAAACTGCTCATCAAATATACTGTTAGTAATTTGTCTGTATGAACTTTTGCAATACTCCTTTTTATTTCTACATCACAGTGATACAGTACAATGGTAAGAGCCTTCTGAAATGTAGAGGACACTCGTTAGTTTTATTTCATTTTGATACAAAATTGATACATTTATTTAAAATATTCTGTGTTTTTCTGCTGCAGTCCGTTGGGAAAAAAACAACTTACAAGCTTATTACAGCTGTTTGTAAACTATCTGCTTGTGAGCTGGAGATTGACTGATTTATCAGTTTAGTTTGAAATGATAGTAGTCAGTATTAACACCCCCTTCTTTTGCTCCCTACAATAAAAATTGGCAGCAAACACATACTTCTGCTATTTTTTGATTAACTTTGTTTAGTGATTATGTTAATCCCCTAAACCACAAAAATTAAATTTTTCAGGTATAAACCACCTAACATTCCACTGCAGCTCTGTAAAAAGAACAAAAGAAAAGAATGACCTTACCAAATCATTATAGATCATTATAGCCACTCCCGCAATCTTCAAACAGTATCCTAATTGTATCTGATGTAGGTCAAAAGGTGAACTAAAAATCATTTGAGATATTGTGAAATCCCTGCCCCTGTAAGTGAAACCATTAATCTATACAGTGCATTTGTACAGAGCAAGACTACAATCCTGCCACTCACACTCTCTCTGCTCTATTAGAGAAGCAATTCACTGCTAAAATTGCCCTATGCTACACAGTGGTGAGACACATTTAGTTAAAAATATCACTTCAATTATTTCATATATATTATTCAGCTTAGTAATGCAAGGATTTTGAAATTGTGTTCTTATTTGTTGTGTAATGACCCAGAGAACATTCTTGTTTTATCATTGTTATTTTAATGAATTGTTATCAATCAGTAATTGTCGTCAAACAAAATACAAATTGGTGTCTAAACATAATATTGACAGGTAAGACATGGATTTGACATATGCACTCTCTCCAGCACATTATCAATCCCATCATAGTGGTTAAATGTGACACATACAGTCATGTAGCCTGAGTGGGGCACTGGGGTATAATTCTCAATGATGGCCAAATATGTACTCGTCTAACATGTAATTGGTAAATGTCTTTCCTGTTAAATACTGCACTGGGGTCTAAGATTTAAATTATTGGCTACTGAATTCTATATTATTTTGCCAATACCTATGATATTTAAGGTTAATATTGTGCTCAAATTGATGGATTTTAACACAGGTTTATAACCAGTAATACAGCTGCACATTTAAATATGGTTAACTGGCATACTAAAGTTTGCTATTTAGGACTTTTGTTATTTGAGCATTAAATCAGTGGGTATGTTTTTGTGATGGGTGAGCATGAAATACTCTGTTTTTAACACAACACTACATTGGTAATTCAGGGTTTAGATTTAGCAGTTCAGTTAACCTGCTTGAATAATACATGATCATTTTACTTGTTTTTTAAGACACTTCAAATACTGACACAGAGGTCAAGATACCAGTAGTCAATAGACATGTGATTGTGAAACATCTTTACTACAACCAATTTTAATGGCAATGGAGCCAGTTAAAGGCAGTGTATTTGTTTGCGAATCAGAGCTTAGTAAATTGGTAGCCTTGCAGTACATGGGCAATTTTTTCTATTGCAGTTGTATCTCTAAAGACAGGTTTTAAATTTTATTTCTGCAATCAATTAATCCCATGTATGAATGAGTGCTTAAATTGGGTACTTCTTTCGCTAATTAGCTGTAAGAAGCAGATTGCAAGAGGCTGAGTGTTCTGTGGTTTTATTTCCTAGACATATAATACTGGTCCTTGCCTGTAGCATGGAACAACTGCTACTAAACTGGCTGCTGATTAAAGTAGGATGCAAACATCTGACTTTTACGCAAAAATGTATAGCATTTAAATGGACATATACTTTGTTTATGGGGCATGATTACTTTTTTTAATTTTATTTTGGTTTGTGTAGTTGCTGTAACCATTTATTCATTCTTTCTTTGTATGGACATCTGTTTATAGTGATCCAGTGAACTGCAAATTTAGGCTTTTAGGCTGTGTCTGTGGTCCATTAAATCTAAGCTGTGTTCAGTCACATAGTAAACAAAGTCTATGACTTCCTTTATGGTTCTAAGATATGGCGAGCCTTTTGACTGGCGCTACCATGAAATGATTAGGTCTATGGACAATTCAGATATCTACAGGACAGAATTTCACAGATTGCATTATTTGGGTTTTAGGCAGAATGACTGAATCTCAAAGTAATGTGGGTACTTTCTTCTTGGTTGTCTCATGGACTTACACATGGGCCCATTTTAAGTTGGTCAGTCAGATTTTCAATTCTAAATGATCATATTTGATCAGCTTTTGATACGTTACAAAGAACTTTTGGGGGCGACGTATTGTACATTGTTTCTGCCAGGTCTGTCCAGATTGACAAACCACATGTCAACAGATGTTGCCAGCTTTAATTTCTAGCTGACTTCAGGTAGTTTTTAATCTGTGTGTATAAATGTGCCCATAAGATCTGGAAATAAGTTTTGCCAATCCTGAATATATCTGGTCAGATAACAAATGCGTCTTGACAACTATGTGGTCATCATTATACAAGCTGTGTCATCTATAATCCTGACTATCTAGCTGATTGCAGAAGCTCAGATCTTTCTGATTTGCCCATTGACGTGTATTTAAGTAAATACTATAAGACCGAGATCTGGCAGCTGGGCAATCGGTTATTTAATTCAGCACAAATACTGTAATTTAAGTGTTAAAAAATGTGATTAAACGATAATCCCACAGTTGAAATGCGGTATGTTCATACTGTATTTTGTAAGCTTTGAATCTGGAAAACATTTCACACCTTAAAGTTAATTGCACACTTCCTTGGCATGTGTATTTGGGGATTTCCAGTAGAGTGATTTCTAGCTTTACACCTCCATAAAAGGTACCTAATGGATTTCATATCTGGAAAACTGTTTTGTTAGGATGCAGCTTAATCCTTTCAGGGTTTTATTGGACAGTGCACATTAGACCATTTGTCTGTGATTTTTAACACCATACCTTGACTGGCCTGTCTGCACATCTGGGTGCATATCTATTCTCCACTCTGGAGAGATGCCTGGCAAACTAGACGTACATCTATGTGTGCCGAAAGGCCAAAACATCTAAAGATGCTCATTGTGCAAATGTGTAGACGTCCTATCAAATACTATCCTTTCCATCAATATAAACTTTGTTTTTCTTCTAAAATACTGCTAAATGTTGCCTCACTAATGGAATAAGTTAATTATGAAAGAGTGGTTTATCTGGGACTGGTTCATTATGTGTCACTTTTGTGTGTATGAAGTTTTGTATTACATTGCTTGGAGTGTGCCTAGAAGTACATTTCTGCGCCGTAGTGCAACATGAATGTGCAAATGGTGCCCCATCAAAAGAATAGGACGAAACCTGAAGACCCCCCCCCCCAGTCTGAGCTGATACAGTCTGAAAACTATTGTGCACCCTTCTGCAAAGCAAGAAAAGCATTTCAATAATCTCACATCACAAAACGAAATCTCATTTTATCATGGCTTTGTAAAACTAGGTGTACCAGTGTCCCTGCATTGTACATTGTAAGGAATTCCCTCACTGGTTCCGGCCTTTACAAAGTTCTGCACTACAGCAAGCACCACCATCCTACTTTGTAAGCTTAATGCATTTTGGTGGAAATCTAGGTGTACTTGAGTTTACCGAGAAATGCAGCTGGACCAAGGCTCATTTTGTGCTGTACCTCAGTCCTTTTTAGGTTGGTAAATGACCTTGTAAAACTCTATCTCTGATGTGTACAAGGAAACTGATTTTTCAGTCACTAATTGTTGCCACTGATGTTTTTTTTTTCTTTTCTTTTGTACATTGTGAATCTGTCTTCATAATGTGTTTTTCCTGTCTCACAGAGAATGTTCCTTAATCACAGTTTCCCCAAATTGAAGACAGTGCTTTTCAGACCCACCCTGTGAAAAGAGTGAACAGCATTTCCTCTCTGGAAACTTACAAGCTTGATACAATTCTACCCCTACTGCTGATTATAATTGAAATGTCTCTATTTAAACAAGCCAGACTCGATTTCCTGCTCTGTATTCAGGCTCACATGCCTGTGTTTTTCTTTTCTATTTCCGTCTTGTGGAGTCCTGGGGTAAAGTGCTTCCTTCCCTCTGTTTTGGGCACTGCCAGCTTGTCTTACTGAAGCGCTAATTTGGCTGTTTAGCCAGAACATTTGCAGTTTGCCCAGTTTCACTTTCTGTTACAAAGTTACAGTATGAAGTTTTTTCAAACAGTTACTCATCCCAGTTATCCTTGTTAACACAAACCCTGGAGGCAGCATATTTGTTTACTCTTCACACTTCCTCCTGTAGCTCTAGAATGAGAGTTGAAAACATTGTAATCTGGTACATGAATAGTTAATAAAGTAATTGCATATGATATATAGAAAGGTTTTGCAGCCACAAGTCAGATCAGTATTCCGGTTTGTTAGTGAATAGCTTGTAACTGCTACTTTACAAAGACTTGACCCTGTTAGTCTTTCGCTAAAATACTCCTTGTTGTTCTTTATGCGGCACACCAACTTATGCGAGGATTTATACGAAAACAGAAAAAATTATATTCTGAAAATGCACATGTTTATGCTGGACTATGGAGCATATAGTGTCCGTTATTTGACTTTCAACATAAAAAAAACATGCATAAATATACTTGCCTGATTGCAAAATGATTCTGGAAAATGTTGACAATTGCAGTCTTTTTGTAACCAAACAAGCAGCATTGTACACCGTTCAAGGCATTGATAAATCATTATGGAACATGTATAAAAAAAGATGGTGTCCATATCATCCAAGCAGATGTCAGTTTATTTTTCTAAACTGCACTAGATGCATGACAGATATACTATAATCTTATTTGGTTGCTAAGGACAATGCTACCGTTTGTTTCTCTACACCAGTTTTTCATTGTATTCTTGGGCTTCTGAATTTGCTGTGGAAGAGATGTTTAACTGACATGTATATGTGATGTGATGGTAAAGAAATAAGCAATAGTTTCACCTCCATTTAATAAACTGCTGGTTGCAAAGTTTACATTGAAAACTGTCTGTCTTTTAGTAATTTTCTACTTGCAAACTCTTTACTCTATCCCTCTGGAAGATCCGGGAGGGGAGATGAAGTATGAGAACGGAAGGGGGTGAGGTTCAGCGAACCACATGGTTTTGGCCCCTCCTCTGTGAGACATTAGCGCAAAAGCAGGGCCAAAAAGAGGCAATTCACTGCTAATTGCGTCATTGAGTCTCCCATCCTGCCCACTTCCTAGTGAAGTGGGCAGGATGCGGGATAATGGCCTAATCAACTGTGAGACCTACTCGGAACTCGTGAGCTTCCTGGATATTCCGGGAGAGTGGGCAAGAATGAGTAAGTGGACACCATAATGTGTTAGAGGCTGGTTTCATCCTAATATAATTGATCCAGTGTTAATGCTATTATTCAATTTTGCTGCAAGTTTTACAAAGATAAACCATTTGTAAAAGTGGATGAATTATTCCTATTTAATAACAGTGATGGCTAAGTATCACAATCTGCATGTAACTTGCCCTTCTCCCATCACAATTCAGCAATTTGTACTTAAATTCAATTTGTTGGCTTTAATGTAAAAGTTTTCCATTTTTGCCGCTAGGGAGTTGTTTTCAGAATTCGAGATAATGTATTGTATTAAATTTATTACCATGCCATGTTGACAATACCCACTTACAGAATAGATCATAATAAGGAAATAAAAGGAACATAGTTTCAAATAACTAAATTAGTTTTAAGCAGGAAATCTTAATATCTGCAAGTCATGTCTTTTTTTAAAATGATTTACATGTTAAAGAAAGTAACTGTATTTCACAAAATCTATTTTTGCCTCACTGGGGTTTCATTGAGCTCACAACAATTAATCAGATTGTATAGTTAACAGTAGGGACGTATTTATTAGAGCAGTGGTTCCCAAACCTTTTCAGTTCACGACACCCTTAGAGTCTCAATAATTTTTTCAAGTCACCCCTCCAAAATAATTGCCAAAATAATTACCAAGCAGTCCCTTCATGTTCTCACACTGTGCCCATTCATCCTTACTCTGTGTGTCCCTTTATCCTCACACTGTGCCGCTTCATCCTCACTCTGTGTGTCCCTTCATGTACTCTCTCTGTGTGACCCTTCATCCTCACTCTGTGTGTCCCTTCATGTTCTCTCTCTGTGTGACCCTTCATCCTCACTCTGGGCCTCTTCATGCTCACACTGCCCCCTCCTTCATTCTTTTGCCCTTCCATTGCTGTTTCCTCTCACCATTTCCCCTCCGTTCCTTTACTTACCATACTTGCCCTTCTTTCTTCTTTTTCTTGTCTTCTTTCTTTCGGCTCCTCCCTCCTGTCGCTTCTCACATGATGACGTCATGACCGACATTCAGTGAGAAGCGAAGAGGGAGAAGGATGCTGGGTCCAATGCGCCGCCGGATTGGTAATTTTTCTTTGTTTGTTTTTTCCCTGGCCGTGGCACCCCTGTGACAGCACTGCGGCAGCCCTGGGAGCCATGGCACCGCTGTATTAGAGCATATAGGCACATAAACTGTGGCACCATTTAGGCACTCCCGTTTTATACAGAACATACTTTATCTGGAGCTGTCCTCTTACAGTGAGGGTCATAGTGGCTATATCACCTCAGATATCACATTTTTTTTATGTTAGTTGATTTTTAAATGCTTTCATTTGTTATGTTCTGTTATTCTGTTAAAAAAACAAAACATGACCATGACATATATGTGCTGTGCATGGATGAGATGCCATCCCTAATCATATATGTACTATTTCTAATGCTAAATCCACCACTACAATAGGGGACATCCTTTGCTGGCAGATTTGCCTGTACTCGTTTGACAACCAGACCTATGGACAATTTGTGCCACCCCTGCATTCACTTTGTATTGAGGGACTTGCACTGTGACCCCCTTTATATAGGTGAAGCATATCCATATGAACACATTGAATACACACGAAAGATATACACTTGCATTGAAGAACTTGGACTGAATTGGGACTACTTACACTACTTATCCAAAAGTCTGTGGACACTCCTTCTAATTAGTGTGTTTGCCAATTTCAGCCACACCCATTGTTAACAGGTGCATAATATCAAGCATACAGCCATGCAGTCTCCATTGTCAAACATTAGCAGTAGAATGTTTCGTAGTGAAAAGCTCAGTGACATTTAGCGTGACACTATTACAGGATGTCTAACAAGTCAGTTCCTGAGATTTTCTGCTAGAGCTGCCCTGGTCAACTGTAAGTGTTATTTTGTGAAGTGCAGACGTCTAGGTGGAACAGCAGCTCAGCCATGAACAGTTAGGACATACCAGCTCACAGAACAGGACCGCAAAGTGCTGAAGAGTGTAGCGAGTTAAAATTGTCTGGCTTGTAAAACTGTCATCACCCAGTTCAAAACTGCCTCTTGAAGCAACGTCAGGGAAATGATTGGTAGAGGAGAAATAATGGTCTGATGCTATTTTCATGATTTGGACTGGGCCCATTAGTTTCAATGACGGTAAATCTTAGTGCTATAGCATACAATTCAAGAAAATTTTGTGCTTCCAACTTTCCTGTTTCTGTTTGTGTTTCCTTTCCTGTTTCAGCATTACAGCGACACTGTGCACAAAGGGAGGTCCATCAAAAAATGGTTTCCCGAGTTTCATGTGGAAGAACATGACTGGTCTGCACAGAGCACTTACTTCAACTCCATTGAACACCTTTGGGATGAATTGAAACGCTGACTGCAAGCCAAGCGTTATCGTCCAACTTCAGTGCCCAAACTCACTTATGCTCTTGTGGCTGGATAGATGCAAATCACTGCAGTCATGTTCCAAAATCTAGTGGAAGTATTCTTAGAATCATGGGGGCTTTTATAGCAGCAAGGGGGAGGACCAACTCCATATTAAGGCTATGGTCGGATTTAGCTTGTTGTTTTTGTTGTTGTTTTTTTATAGCTGCATATTACACATGTGCTTTTTCACTAAACATTCAGTAAATAAATTGCTTATTATTATTATCATTGAATAAATGGAATTCATTTTCATCAACAAGTATTCCTAAAATTCATTAAACAATTACAAACGACCATGTAATGCCTTGTCGGCCATCATGGGACTTGTGGAAAGACATGTATATTATTTATATATGAATGCTGTATAAGTTTCCACACATCTCTCAAGGTATCCTTGTTATGTTGAGCCTGTTGTATTCAGTCCAGGAAGTTTTCCAGGCACCTACTTGAGCTCTGCAGTATTTCACTCTGCCCTGGGACTAGTTGCTGTGATAGAGACTTTGAGAATGAAAATGGACGTGCGAATGGGGTTGCAGAGCTTCAAACAGAATCTCCAGCTATAATTGAGTCAAAGTTCATCAATGCAAGTGTATATCTTCCTATGCATTCAGTTTGTTAACGTGGATGCTTATCAGCTATATAAATTGGGTGACAGTGTCAAGTCTCTCAGTACAAGGTGGCAAAACACAGGAGCGGTTGCTGATTATGTATGCTTTGCAAAAGAGAGTTTTAAAGCTCTATTGCAACTTTTCCTCTTCTGCCACATCACTATCCCACCCCCAATTATAATGCCTTACTTGTTAGAACCTTTTTACGTGGTCGTTGGGGCTACATTTTTAAAAGTTCAATCCTTTTTCATGTTAAAATTTTAAATGTTTAGCACAGAATGATGCATATTATACATACTACCTACAGAGGTTGAACTAGCAAGCTTTTGGCCTCGGGGCAGGGAAGCGGGGAGGAAGGAACCATGCAGCGTGCTCCATTATCTCCATAGGCTCCGGTGCACTGCACCAGCTGCGGTGCTCCGCCACTAACTACCAAGATGTGGGAATAAATAATGTTTTTGAAATTTGATGAAAAAGAGTAGGTAACACCACCCTTTGCATGGTATTGAAGGAGGGGTCCACCAAGATAAGTCCTGTTTACAAGAACCTAACTCCTTTTATTTAAAATAGCCCTGCCCCTAACAGATGACTTCAACTCCAGCTTACACATGAGTATTGCAGTGCAACCGGTTGTTTCCAGTAAAGCTCTTTGGAGCACTGTTGAAATAGACTAGATAGATTAAGTCCTATAATGATGTGAGCTATTTCACATTCTGATCTCCAGTAACAACAACCCTTTACATATTTGCATTTTTCATAACTAAAAAACCTTTTCGCTAAAATTGTGAATGTTGCTCCATCTCCACCCTTTCTAGGTCATTTGACTTTCTCATCCACAAAACGATTTCTCTTTTTTAACTACTTCTTATTGAGACACAAAATTGCATCTGTTATGTACAGTAGACATTAAGCACTGCCTACTAAATGTTTTTCCAATGAAAAAAATATATATATTTTTTAAACTTTCCATGTATAATCATAGATTACTTTATTATTGACAGTTAAGATTAATTGCTTAATATATATTTTTTCTGTCCGTTCTTTTGAGTTTTTATATCCCACATAGGTCTTGTACGTATCCTGCAGTGTCTGGTCTAGTAGAGCTTAACATAACTACACCCATAGTCAACACAACATGTATTTTTATATCCGTTCATTGTTGTCAACACCACACGTATCTTTAGATCTGTTCCTTGTTGTGGTCAGCACACGTACAATGCGATCAGTATATGTGCCTTAATGACTCAGGCAAAAGATGTCACAAATGGGGTTTGCAGGACTTTTGTATTATGTCTTCCAAAAATTTTAAGGAGCCAATTCAATTTGGGCACGATATTCTTAGTTTAAAGAGACCTACGCACTATTACCGTCACTACGGTAAAAGTTTGCCCTATTACACTTAGTACAGTAATTTTAATGCTGATATTTGCTCACTCTCTCAGGGTCGCAAGTAAAAATCCAGGTTAAAATTACCCCATTAACAGTAATACAATTAGCGCCGCGTTATTCCTAGACTAACATGGCCGATTTAAATCGGCCCCAAAGAGAGAAACATGTCCTATGAATTATTACAAACACTTGTACACTCAAAATTCTTCTTTACTTTTTTTTGTATATATTTGCTGAACTTTTTGTTAGTGTAGTGGCAACAATGGGAGCCTGGCCACCAGAATCTACATCCTATATTAGGTGTATGAGTATGAGTAGACCAAACCTCTTTCTTTTTCATTGCGCTGTCAGCAGATAAAATTGGCTTCTCTGGTAAATATCTGCTGTATGTAAAAGTAAAAAAAACCTTAACTGCATCAGCACTGTGCATCACACTTGATCCTTCTATTGTCTGAAGATAGCAACTTGTATTATATGTAAGTGTGTGCATAGGTTTGGTTAAGTATAATTCAGGATAATAAATAAATAATTGGAAATATACAGCAGACTGTTTCCTTAGTAGACCTGACTCAAACAAATTGCTTTACACTGTAGTTTTAAATTACAGAGAGGGTGAGCAATCTACGCTACACAGCTGTCAAAGAAGCGTCCGTGGCGGTGCTGTGTAGGGGCAATGTTTAGCATGTTTAAATACATGCTTTTGTGCCCATTCGTTCGCGGAGGAGAGGGGTTTCTGGAGAACCAGAAACCCCCCCTGCGTGCATCCTTGGTCTGAGGAGAACTTGGAATCATACATGTTGCTATTCATTGAAAAGGAATTGTTAGATGAATTTGATGCAGAAGCAATTATTGACAGATTAGCACAATCATCAAGTGATATCAAACAATTGCTCTTAATATAGTGGATTGCATAAAATATGCTTTTCAAGAGTACCTGTTAATGTGTAAAATGTTCAGTATAAACAAACCATTAAAAAATATCCTCCATTTATTTGAAATAGAAACAAAATAAAATAATTTAATTATACCACCCTGTATTTATATTTAGTATCTACTGTAAGCTGCCAGTAATATGTACAATATATGTACACTGTAATTACTAGTAAATATACATTTACTTTGCAAACTGTTTCAATTGCATCTCCTTTTCTTCTTATGTATTTTTTAAAAATTTGATTTATTTCTTCTCAAAAATAAATAATAGCCATATAGTTGTGGGTGGGCCCCCTTTGTCTCCTGGCAACCAATATTTTTAGCCAGTCCACAACTGGAGATGGTGTCACCTTGAGGCCGGTGCTTAATTATTTTTTTTTCTTTATAATTCAATGATCACTAATCCAGAAGCAGTACAATGGCGACCTAGTGATTCTTACAGAGAAGTCAGATTTAATTAGCTGGCCTAATGAGATCATGCCTTGTGGGGGCTGGAAATTATTGCACATGAGGAAATGATTGATCCTCTAATACAGACAGACAGGCAACTATTACAGGTTGTCTGCCAATCCTAGTTACTGTCAGCGGCTCATGAATTGAATGTCTCAAAAGTCGGTGCGTGTCCTTTTCAGTTTGTTTATCAAGTTAAAATTATGCCATAACTTTTAATCTCAGAAAATGTGTGCCAAAAGCTTCTGCTTGTTATATAAACATGTAACCACACTACTAAACTTTTTTTTGGGTGAATGCTAGCATGTAACATATAATTCAATAAGTATGAGACATGCACAACATGCATTCAAATCAGAGAAAGCGTGGTTGTAAATTGACTTATAGTTGTATTTACACAATGCAAATGTAAGCATTGTACCATTGACATTGCAGCAGTGCAATGCTTACTATAGGAGAAGTATTTTTATGGCAGAAGGGGCTATCCTATTGTTGTGAAACAACAGCTCCCAGCAATAGCTAATGTGCAGTAGGTTGCCTACTCAGGTTGGGTACCATTTTCCAATGTTGGTAATTCCGACATCGGTTAAACCTACAAAAAAATAGCGATTTACGGAATGCCTCCAAAACTAAAATAATGACTTACAATAAAAAAGACAGTGGACATCCTCGGCATGTTTACGCTACATACCGATTCCTCTGAATGTCGGCACTTTTAAATTACGTCACTCTCCATAGCCACTGAGATATCTCGGTATTTAAAGCGCCAATGTTGGGGCATTATTTTAGTTTTGTAGGCATTCTTTAAATCACAATTGTTTTGTAGGTTTAAACTATGTCGCTATATAGTGGTAGTCATAAATGTGACTACCACCAGTCTACTCTGAAATATTGGCTCTGCAGACCCTCCGACACAAATGTTTTACCTACAAGAAAATGCTCTTACCACTTAATTTACCATAGCATTTAGCTGTGCTGAAATCTTTCATTGATGATTAATGGATTTGGCCAGAAAACTGTTCTAGTAATTTAAGTGTTAAGTTTGGGAGCAGAGTATTTTGTACTGGGTATAATGTGCATGGGGTCAGGTAAGGGGGGCGGGGGTTCATGTTGGGTTTGCACAATGCTTTTTTTTTTCCAGACCCTCAAAGGGTAAAGGCATATATTCTTCTAAAGATAGAAAGAGTTTTGGCTGTTAGAGAATTACGTTTCCTGTGCTACAGCTGGCATTTTCACAGAGAAATGTATTGCTGCAATATAATGTGAACTAGTTCAGGCATACATATTCTTTGAATAGGATGGGAAAGTGAATTTATAAAAAACATAATCCAGTTGATGTCCAAATTATGCAAAACCCAGTCTCATTAGTCCATATTGTTTTCAGCAGAAACCTTTTTTCCCCCCTGTCTGTAGGCAGTTCAGCTTCTGTACATATACTGACTCCACTGCTGTCTGACATGTTGTGTTACCCACATAATTCACCACTGTGGAATACGGCTAATGGTTATTATTAAACTGTGAAGTATGTTGCAAAGTCATCTGCCAGCATTACAGTTATCTTTCTTGTTCTTGTTGTAGCATTATAGTGCAGGAGTCCAGACATAATATAAAATAACTATTTTCTAATTTTTTTAAAGCAGCAATCCCGCATGCAAGGCTTTTCTTTAAATAGCATGCATCTGACAGTTATTGTTCTTGGCTTTCCTCCTGCTGATTATGGTCAAGGGGAGGGCAATAAATAATAGTTGCCACAGAGTCACAGCTCTCAGCTTGTCATGTGATGGCAGAGGGAGAGTAGAATGGAGAGGCTGTCAAAGTGCACAGAGCAGACACAAAACACATTGCTCGGCTGACAGACACAGTAAGTCTGTTACACAGGCAGGGGCTCACAGCTCTCAGTGTGTTATGGTCAGGGAGAAAAGGAGAGGAAGGATGTCACAATGAAAACAGAGCACATAGGATATAACAAAGCATCTCTGCTCACTACATCATGTACAATGTGGCTGTGGGTGCCATGGTAATCACATGACACTCTGGAAACTGCAGAGTTATACATCATTAATAGAAGCCTGGAGAAGCAAACCAAGGAATAAAGGTAATTACAAAGTTGCTTCTTCTGCCCACTGCAATGATTTAGGCTATGTTAAAAAAAAAAGCACACCACATTTTTTTCATGGAATTGCTGCTTTAAGAGATGACATCAATCAAGTACGTATGTTTAGACAACTTTTTCGTTTTGCTAGGAATTGCTCTGTATTTTAACACAATCAATGCTGGTAAACACACTGAAGGTTTTTTCACCAAGACTTATAAATCAGTTTGTAGATTTCTAACCTGAGCATTGTAATGAGATTGCAAGCTTGGAACAGACAGGTATGTGCTTCTTTTTTTTCCTTTTGTCTTTAATCTCAACACTTTTTTTATTATATACCTATATATTACCCTTGTTGCCTATGTAAAACCCTGCATACATAGTGACGCTATACTGTGGAACACATTGCAGAGCATGTTGAGAGTTGTAGTTTGATTGTAGTTGGAGACCAAAAGGCAGACAAAACGTGTTCTAAGGACATAATAATTTTCAGGTTCAAGTGGCGAGTCCACTAACTTTGGGGAAACCCATAAACCTTAAAATAACATAATAATAGAACATGCAACATTGTTCATACACAGGGCCGGATTAACCCGAGGTCTAACTGGGCTACAGCCGAGGGGCATCGGCATCTGGAGGGCCCGCAGACATTCATCAGGACGGGGGCGTCCTCGCTGCCGGTTCCGACTGTCAGCTGAAGAATGGCAGGCAGCTAACAGCAAGTGTTATGCTGTTAGCTGCCTGCTGTCACTGTATTACTGCCACGACTTATAGTAATATCCTTATTGAGGAGATCTCCTGAGAGTGAGACACTGAGTCATACTCTCACTCTCACGAGATCTCCTCAGTAAGGAGCTTACTGCGCGCCATGAAAGGACTACAGTGACGGAAGAACGGAAGGAGGCAAGCACTTGTTGGGGGTCGGGGCTCATGGGGGGTGGGCCTCGCAGTACCCTAAGTCAGAGGGCCTCCATTCTCTTAATCCAGCCCTGTTCATGCATGAAAAGCACATCAATTATAAGCATGCGAAATGTAAATGCAAATCAAACAAAGCAGTTGCACCTCAAAATTGTTTGATTACTTGCACTGCTGTTCAAATGATAACTGGTATAATACATGCTGTGTTTTAAAACAATGTTCCCAGGAACTAAATGAAAGCATTCATGGACACAGGGATAGAACTAAAAGCAGTTTTTTAAAGCTAGAATTGGGAGCTGGCACTATTTTTGAGGTTTAGGGGTCATCTGCATTTTTATGTGAATAGATTATGTGACACTCATGCAAAATGCATCAATGTCATTCCATCAGTTACCATTGTTAATGAATAAATATAGAGTTGACCCCTACAGACATCATATATTAGTAAGGGTGTGAGAAGACACTGAACCTAAAACACAAATTGATCAAAGATCAAATAACATTTTAGCTGTGGCTGTGAAGTGATGCACTGCATTGCTTTTCAGTAAAGTATGATATAGCATTAGTAAAAACACACCTGTTATGGAACACTGGGAGGTTTCTTTATCAGTCCCTACTGCAGTTAACATGTAAAATAGATATCAAGAATATCACACTGTTTGCTTTAAAATCTACTAAAACATTATGTGTAGCAACATATTTCAGAAATTAAAATCAAGAACCATTGACACCAGGTTTTTTAAAAGAACTTATTAGCCAGAATTTAGCCACTTTTAGAATTAGACAATCAAACATGACCTATCCCATCGGTTCAGAAAAAAAGGCTCTGCTCACTACTATCTCACTTTGCTCCTATTAAAGTAACCTAGACTGAGTTGTGTTTTTCAAGGCACAAGCCCTGCAACATAACCCCTACATTCGGTGCAAAATATGCACATATTTTCCTTTTGTAGTAACTTGGTCTGATTTAACACGTTTGTGTTTTAAAACACATTTATTAACAATTAAATTAGCTCAGGTGACTATCACAGGAAATTAGATACTACTTTTGGGACAGTTAATTTGATACCAGATAGGAGGGGTCATGTTGGAGGGTTATTAGACAGGGCAAAAGTGAGTGTATGATCACACTGAAGCTTTGAGTCATGGCCAAACCTTCAGTGTGGAAGGACCTTCTGAGCGTTTTATATCGTATGGCAGTGGATCTCAAACTTTTTCAGTTCAATGTACCCTTAGGGTCTCCATAAATTTTTCAAGGCACCCCTAAGCCAAAATAATTACCGAGTAGTCTCCTGTCTTGCTTACGACTGGCCCTGGCCGAGGCACCCCTGTGAGATCATAGAGGCACCCCAGGGAGCCTAGGCGCACAGTTTGGCAACCACTGTCATGTGGATCACAACAGACACTTTTTGGGGAATTTATGACCATTTTATGCTGTATGAGTTCACTGTGAGTTTAATATCCCTGTAATGTTAATTGACTCTGTAGACAATATATAAAGTAGTAATAAAAATTTTCTTTATCTTCAGCTCTGTTTTATAAACGTATAGCTTAGTAAATAAAAAGCAAGTCCTTTTAATTTTAATTCATTTTTGTTTTTAAAAAGTAATTTAAAGGTGTCCAACCAGATTCAGATGATAGCAAACTGTTGCCATATTCTTAATACCCTGTATATAAGTGTGTTTTATACCAGTCACTTTTCATCCTGCCTCTGTTAATATGTGATATGTATACATCAATGAGTATTTTGGCCTGTTAAATTTAACTCATAATAGTTTAACGTACTGGTAAATATAATTAAGAACCGCTAAAAACTTTGATTTTAAAATATCTAATGACCTATGGGGTTGCTTGTTTACAGTTTATACACAGTAGAGGGGAACTTGACAAATATTTACCATCATAAATAAGTTGCCCATGAACAGATTTAACATTTACATTTAAAGTGTTATTTCTCTACTACTTCTGAGTTCTGTGCCAATGAAATGGATTAATTCTATGGGCTGGAGGCCATGTTCTGACCAACAGAACCATGGAAACATATTCTAAAAGACCCAGCCAGGCAGCAGCAATGTACCCTTAAGCTGAGGGATCTGGAAATGATAGTGCGAGAAACTGAACTGCTTAGATAAAATCCATTGTGCAGGGATGACCCTAGGAGCAGATTCTCAATGCAGCACTTCAGGGTGGGCTTTTCATTTACAGATCAGACAAAAGTCTTTCTGAAGAAATAGTCGTATTGGTTTAGCATAAAACTAGTAGCATGCGGAAGCATCTGGTTTACAAATAAGTATATTTCCCAATATTAAAAAATTTATTTAGTTTAATTGTTATTCTAAGTGCTCCATGAGGGTGACATGCAAATGAGACACACCAGGAGTTTATACTTCTGGTTATGTCCCTTTACATAGCAACTGACAGTTCATGCTTCTCATACTTTATTTTAGAGCATAAATAGGATTTTGCTTACGCTGAATATCCACTTATAGAGACTCTGTTTCATCCTTGTTAAGACTCCTCAGGGCAGGATAGGACATTCTGGTTGACATGTGAAGCTACGTAGATACAGTCTTATTGACACATTCATAAATGCTAGATCAGTTTTTCCCAACTCTGCTCTGAAGACAAGAGTACGCAATATGGAATATACTATTACAGTGGTTCAGTTACAGAAGAGAGGTTTCTTGAGAGGTTCCATCCAATGCTTAGCCTTTGTTGTTGCACTCAGGCCTTCTACAGACACACACACACACACACACACACACACTGGCAGAGCTTCTGTTATGAGCTTCATAACTGGGAGATTGTCAAACACAGTCAATCCACATGTGTGGTAAATTGTTGTGGTTGAATGTTGCAAATAAAGCTTAAGCCTGAGAGGCACCTCCTTTCAACCAGATAGTAATAGTAATAGATGCTATTGCCCCAGTTGGTTCTTAATTGTCATGTGGGTGCTGCAAAGTTTTTTCTATTTTACTACTTGAGTTAGGGTTACTCCATGTTTGCATAGGCTCAGCAGTTGGTCTGAGTAATGCATGAATGGCCGGGGATTTTCGGTGACCAGGGGTAGGAAATGGGCCATTTTTTACTCAAGAATATTGCAAGAGATGGGCGCTCTGGGATGCGCAGCACTCGTATAAACTGCTGCTTATACCGAAACATGAGAGTTGTTCTTCCTCTCTAGAAATAGTGATAACGAAATATTGGTATTTGGCGCTGCTTAAGCCTTTTATGTATATATAATTATGTGCTACTCATATATGATAACTGTATATGTATGTATGTACCACTAAGTGTTACTGTACAGTAGTATATTCAACTTAAGGACAGTGATAGTTATTATCTTACAGTTCGGTGGATTCAAATGTCCTTAATGGTGGTCATTTCTGAAGTATGTGGTCTTTCGTGTTAACCCTCTATTTCTTCACAGTTAGTGTGTCTGATGTCCTCAATCCAGTGTTCGTAAACATAGGAAGAAAACAGACTGATAGTTAAATATGTACCACCCAGTGGTACATACATGCATGCATACATACATACATACATACATACATACATACATAGTTATCATATATGGGTAGCACATAATTATATATACATTTTTTACTCAATGCTTAAAGGCACAATTAAAAGACTTAACCCCTTAATGGGTTTTATTTGGCCATTGCCTCCCGTTTACTACGTATTGTTTTCTCAGAGTAGCTGCCAGGCTCAATGGAACCAGGTCAGCAAGGACCCTGTTAGAGGAAATTGTGTGGTCCTTTATACCAACAGGCCCTCCCTTCCAATAAGTTCAACCAATAGGAATCCTCTCATTGTGAAGCCAAGCTTAATATTCTTAACTTGGGGGAGGGGGGGGGGAATTCTATTTGGTGTTGTTTGGGCATTATGGTTTTCTCTGAATGAAGGTGACTGGAGGGAGAAGCAGATTTTCGGAAACAACAGTGATACAGGGGTGTAGGTGGTGTATAGTCAAGGTCTTTGTTGGAAGTTTGGGCCTGTCAAAGCAAAGAGATACCAGAGCTTGATAGCTGGTAGTAGACCTGGATGGAGTGGTTATAGTCTGACAAGAGTGGGAAACAAGTGAATTGGTAGGCTGGTAATAACAATTTTGTGTATTAGTGTTTATCCCAGTATGTGTACTCTGAGCACCATGTATATTTAGTAAGTTTAGCGGACAGCTTGCTATTTGAACAAACACATGCTTATAAAACATTGATATTGGTATTTGCTAGTTGCCAAGTAATAGTGCTTTGTGTAGAATTCTAACTTTGAATTTTTTGCTTTATTGCTAACTCTCAGTCTTTCCTTTAAGAGCATTCTCAGTGGCTTCCCATGCATAGCTCTAACTAGGATGCAGGTTGTAGAGCAAACATTGATTTGTTTAACCGAGAATGAAATCCGCTTCATCCTCAGGGCATGTTTAATTTTACAGGTAAGGGAGGCTGTGTGTCCATACTGTGCACTAATCTAGAAAATTTTCAGAGACGGAGGACTTTCAGGCTATAATTGTTTGCAATGGTCCAGCATATTCCTCATCTCTTTGCAATTCAAGATCTTTACAAGTAAATATAGAAATTACATATGCATAAAGATAGATTGATATGCAAAGAGCATGTTATGGGAACTCTAGTCTTTCAATATGTGTCTAGTGCTGTTTAGCTGTGCATCATGGGAGATGTAGTTCATTAACTGCCAGCAGTTGCCCATGCCTACTCTAGTGTCTGTTCGACAGATGCAAAACAAAAACACCCTGATTAACTGTATAAAAATAGTATATAACTAATAATTTAGCTAACATCATATGGAGGGTTGTTGCAAAACAATAGCAAGTAGCATATAGCTCTAAGCTCTAAGGCATCATTTTGTGCATAAAAAATATTAATGCAACCTATACGTTCACTAGGAACTATTCACATCATCAAGGCATAAGGCACTACTGAATTGAAAGTTTGAATATTGGTTCAGTCCACAAAATGACTGCCTCCACAGAGTGTTGGCATTCGGGACATCGGTATCAAGTATTGGGATAATTTCTTATATTAGTCTGCATCAATCTGATTTACCTTAGAACCATCAACCTACATTTCAATAGCTTTTATAAATGTTCATCTGGTGGGTAACCACAATTTGGATCAATGTTTTTTTTAACAGTAGTAGTAAATGTTGCATCTGGCTGATTCTGAAGAGAGAAATTCTAAAACTATTCTCTTAACAATTGATTGCGAGTCATTCTGCACCTATAACTCAATTTCTGTAAATCACCAAAGTAATTAAGTTATCTTGTAAGATGGTGTAATATTGGCTTCACCAGGTACCTTAATATCTTTTGGAATAAGCAGCAAGGCATATTACAAGAAACCAAAGTAACATTTTTTTAAAAAGATCGTCTTTTTTTTTTTTTTTTTATACTGTCCATTATCCTATTAAGTAAGGTCCCAAAATATGGTGTGAGGGATAGTAAGGTTCAACACTATTACAGTTTTGCAAAAAAAGGTAGCTTGTTTTAAAAATACATAACAAAAGCCACACAGTATTTTAATTTCAATTAATGTGATTTTTATTAATACAGTTGAGAGTGTGCTACTGCATTACTCACCTCAGCAAGCTTTACCCACAGCTGTCTCTTTGTACAGTGCAAGTTCCAACTTTCCGCGGCTGTCATATAAACTTTATTGCACTTGACAGTTGATCTGTGAATCAGTCATAGACATCATACATAACAATGTATGCAGCTATACTGTAGAAGGAGTACTTAAACTAAAAGACACCCGAAATATTTCTTCTCTTGCAAAATTAAGCAGTGTAACATCACTTCTGATCACCTACTATAGTGGAACTAAATTATTCTGAGACCATTAAACCATTTTTCCTTACCAGTTTAATAACCACTAATGTTAAGTATTTTGGAATACAGAAATTAAAGAGCTGGATTAAATTTGTACTTTTTGACCTGAAAAACGATTAAAAAATTTGTTTTTAAGGCCTTCAATTCCAGCTAGGACTGTGGTACTATA